>NW_019384797.1:71530-133889 GCF_000671375.1 Centruroides sculpturatus | reverse complement strand
AGTCTATTGATACTAAACCAAATGATCACCATAATTAATCAGGCTATTATTTTGTTGTTATTAATAATTACACATTAAGTAATTTGGTATTAGAGGTAGACATTAGGTATCATCTCTTATCTAAATTAATAATTATAATAATTTATTAAGTAATTTAGAACAGTCTGGAAGAAAAGAACTGGCCCAGAGCAGAATTTGAACCCATAACCTCTGGCTACTGTGCAATGTGCAGACAGTTACACTACCCGAACCTCCAAGCAATTCTTTGCTTCCAGATTTAATTATTAATAATAGCACAATTTAATTATGGCAATCACTTTGGATCTTTAAATAATTCTAAGAAAACCAATCAATCTAAAGTGATTTTTTATACAGGCTACATATGAATGGTTTCGTATCTACAAGATGCCTGGTGGAAATCCACCTAACCAGTTTGCCTTCAACGGAGAAGCTAGAAATAGAGTGAGTGGACATTTCTTATATTCTTTGTCACTCGTCAGATGGATCTAACAAAATCTTAAATTAACAGAAATTTGCTGAAAACGTCATCGAAGAAACCCACAAGCAGTGGACCAACCTTATTGGCAATGCCTCAGAGCCAAACGATTTAGTTTGGTAAGATTTTAAGTTTATTATTTATAAATATCTGTAGTTTATAAATTTCAAAACCTATGACATGTTTAACAGTAACGAAACTGTCTTAATTTTGGTTATTACCTGGGAAACAGGAAAATAGTCTCGGAAATGGAAAGCTAGCTTACTATTTGTTGGTACGGAGTTTCATAGAGACATCTTTATCTTCAATTTATTTTAAAATTTGACATTCCCCCCCATGATATAAATGCTATTCAAATTATCAAATGGTGGTTGGTATTAAGTTTTCATTTACCAATGTTCAAAATTAGAGTTTAGATCAGGTTGATTTGGCCAATAGTTTTTTGGATCCACTGCTGACAGTTTTTCATTTCAAAATGATTTGCATTTTCCTATTCCTTTTCCTTTTTGATAAGTTAATTAATATATACACCAGCAAGGACTAGATGATAAAACTTTCTGGTGAAGGTATCAGACACCTCAAGATGACTGGCTAACCTATAATGGAATCAGATTACTAATATACAGTTTAATCCAAGTACTCTTAGATTGGATTCTTCAAAACTTTTTACCTGATTTGGCCTCTACTTTACCATTTGACACCTTTATTATAGATTGGTTGCATCCGTAATAGGCACAAAGAAAAGTCCTCTTGGTGTTCTAGTCAGTATCTAAATATTCACAGCAGTGTTTTTAATATTATAAATTGAGATGAAAAGTGGTAAGGTTTGAATCACAAGTATAATACTGATTTTAAGCCCATCAACTATCATGTCTTGCCTTTGTTGTCATACTCAACAAAACCTGGTATGAGTTGACAACTTGGCTTTTTTTGGTCTTGAGATAGATGTTACACCATTTTGACTTCATTAACTTTTCGAAAGCCTGGAAATTACCTAACAATGCACTACATAAATCAAAAATGAGGGTCGGTTGGTGCCAAGCCTTGACTTTTAAATGGGCAATAAAAAAAAAATTACGAACTAATCTTTTAAGTATAAAAAGCCCAAAATAACTATTTTACTGTACATAGAAGGGAAAAATTTGTATTTATTAGTCTTGTAAATTTTGGATTATGCCGTATGAATTCCAGATTTGAGGTCAGCCAGAAAGAAACCATTTATTTGCATTTATATACTTCTCGATTGCTATCAACAACATAGTCTTAGGCCTTGCTTTTTCTCCCGTTTTGAATGGTGAAGTTGCCTTATATCCAACTTTGAGATTTGTTGGCCGTCCAATCTGTAGCTGGGCCAGTACCGTTCCTTCGGGTCTGCCTTGGTTGGCATACCTGTCTCAACTTGTCCGGGATGACTCATGTTAACTGAGCCACTCCAGAAAATGGGTTTTAACAAGTGAAAAATTGAATCACTTTGTCTCTATTCATTAGGCCTTCTGTCTGACTGACTATGTACAATATGAAACTTGACTGACTATGAAAATATATCTTGACTGACTATGTACAATATGAAATAAATTAGAAAAAATTCAAATATAAAAGGATTACTTTATTTAATCAAAAACAAAGTGTATACAAACACCTTCATGACACTTGGGGAACTTAGAACTATCTTAAACTATAGGGTTGAACCTAAAGTTTCTTTGGGTATTTACATAATCATTCATTTGTGTCGCCTCTGTCGTGCTTATAGAGTTTTAACTTATTTAGGTGGGAATTATGAATATTTGCATATTTAATACGCAAGTTTAGTTAGTTACTTTTTAAGAAAAAAATAATTAAAATGGAAAATAAGGTGCATTTTCAACATCTTATGCTCTTATTATTCCCAAAAAGGGAAAAATGAGCCAAAAACTGAAAAGATGATGTGCGCTGTATATGGGGAAGATGCAGTTACTGATTGAACATGCCAGAAATGGTTTGCAAAATTAAGGACTGGCAATTTTTCTCTCAGAGATGCATCTGTCAGGATGGCTCTCCACCATAGAAGACGAGTCCATAGTGACTTTAATCCAAAATGATTGGCATAGAACAACACGAGAGATAGCCAAGACCTTAAAAATATCTTAAACATTGTTGTCAGACATTTGGCTAGCCTTGGAAACACTTCCTGTTAAGATGTTTGGGTTTCCCGTAAGTTAAGTGAATGAAACCTTATTGAGCGTATTTCTGTTTGTGATTAACTTTTAAAACACAATGATGATCCATTTTTAAAGCAATTAATAACAGGCAATAAAAAATGGATTGTTTACAACAATATTCAATGCAAGCTGGGTGATCTGCTAGTGCTGCAACCTAAAGCTGGTTTATATCCCAGAAAAGTAAATGATATAAGTTTGGTGGGATTGGAGATGGGTCCTTTATTATGCGCTTTAAAGTTGCAAACTGTATAACACACAAATGTATTGTTGGTCACATCTTCAAAAAAATTGTTTTACTATTAAAAAGAATAAATAATTTTAGATGTTTATATTCCAACTATAATATCTATTAAGATTGAACACTACTTAATGCTTTGCAATTGACATTCATTCTAGTAGATATTTAATGAGTTTTGGAACAGATTTAACCCTTTAAGTAGCACAAGTGAGAATTTTTGTACCTGTTTTCAGTAATACTGGCTCTTCCTAAAATTTCGTAGTTAGAATTAAAGTTTTTCCTCTCAGTTTTAAATATAATTTATACAATTTTGTTACAGCTCTACGGTAGTGGTCGACAGCCCTTTCAAAATAACCGCAACAGAAGCTATAGAAATAGTGGAGAAAAATCCACCAAAGGGAGAAGCAGAAAGCATCGATCCAATCGGTACACGTAGCAATAAATATAAAATATTTAATCAGAAAAATATTCCAATTGTTAACTGTTTCTCTTTTTCTATTGACAGTGGATAAGTGGCACTATGTTCAGTTAACATAACTTGGAAACAGATCAACTAACAAGTTCCACTTTGGGTGTAAACCATTACAAATCTAAATTAATGACATGAATTTCACTGGAAGACATCTGTGATGTTTATGTAATCAGTGTCACAAGTCTAATAAATAAAGCATTTGTTTTGACTTGAAAGATTTATTTTTGATATCACAAAATATCAATTAGATAAAATTCTTTTATAATAAGAAATCCACTGTCATTAAACCAATAAATTGGCAAAAGAACAACTCACTTTGAAAAGAATGTTTTTGTCCGTCTTTAAAAGGACATCTTCAGGCTGTCCTTTTAAAAAATAGATCAAAATGTTTGCTTTCCAAAGTGAGGAGTTCTTTTGCTGGTTTATTGGTTTAATGACAGTGGAACTTTTCTACGGTCAATATAGCATAAAAAAACTCCACTATACCTTTAAAATGCAGTCTATTTTGCACACTTATCTAACGTTTTCGGTCAGATTCACAGACCTTCTTCAGGATTTGAACTATCAGATTTCAAATTTGCAAAACGGAAATTCTAAAATGCACGTTCTATAATCTTCTCAATTGCGCATGCTCATTATTATAATTTTAATGTCGCCGCTTTCCACGCCGATGCTATTTTGTTTGATTCACGGAAATTTATATTTTGCCCTTTTTCTTTGCACGATGGAGCAAGGCAGATGTCATACAAAAAGTGGAAAATAGAAGACATCTAAAGTATGCAGAAGCCTGGCACATTTACAATTGCAAAGAAAAAGGGCAAAATATAAATTTCCATGAATCAAACAAAATAGCATCAGCGTGGAAAGCAGCGACATTAAAATTATAATAATGAGCATGCGCAATTGAGAAGATTATAGCATCAGATCACAAAATTTTATACCAGATTTTGATCTGTACAGTTTGGAACTTTTTATTCCTAAGCTTTCATTACTGCTTTGTTTCAGAATGTATGATTTGTCATTATAGTATTTTAAGTGTCTTGCAAAACTGCTGTTAAGTACTATACATAAATTATATAATCATAATTGCTGTGGGTATATTGCAATTTCAGTGTTTAAGTTCAGTAGACTCTCATTTCTGCAATCTAATGATTAATATGTAAATAAACTATAATCACTATATTAGGATTAAACATTAACACAAGTATCGAGGGACCAAGTGGATAAAACTACCAAAACACTCTTTGTCCCAGGTATGCACTTAAAGAAAACCAATGGGTTGATGTTGTGGTTTGTGTCCCTTATTTGTCACCCAAATAAGGGACAGTTTCCCATTTAGTTTCCCAGGAGGCAACTTCCCTAAGGTAAGTAAGTCAGTTTTGTCACGACAAGCTTAATGGCTTCAGATGGTCGAGTTGGGATTGAAAAAGATTGTCTTGGACTCGACTGTTGAGTGCACTGTTCAGATCTAAGATTCCAGAAATATCTGAAGCCTTGAGTCTATGTACTAGAACTGTTAAAGTTTTGTCTAGCTGCAGTCTTCCATTGAGGGTTTTTCTATTTCTTCCTGTACTGGGACCTATTCCCATTTGGTCAAATGGCAAAAGAGCTGCATTTGAACATAGTAGCATGGAGACTTGTATCAAAACAGATGGACGACTGGTATGGTAGGGCCCAGAGATCGGCTTTCAATGGATGTTAGCACTGGGGCCTTGTGGATACTCCAGGTGTAAGGATGTGAACAGTTTTCCTAAGAAAGCCACACCTGACAGAATAAGTAAATTAATAGTAGTTTGGTCTTGTCTAACACAGGCTGGTCACACTGCCAGTAACAAGTAAAAGCACTTAGATGTCTCTCATAAGGCCTCATTTGACAGGCATTGCTAAAACATGGTAGTCCTGCTGCTGCAGTGGTCCAATCCAAGTTTCCCTGCTTCCTGTATTCACAGGTGAACTTACTTTGCATCAAGAGATGCCAGGAAACTGGATCTTCTGGATTCAAGCCCAGTGCTGGTACAGGAACAACTTTCCCCTCCAGAACTGAGCAAATTTCTCAAACTTTGTGTTTTTCTGTGTAGGATGGCAAACTTCCATTTGGAACAAATGCTGTAGGTATTAGTGTTTGAGTCCATGATAACGCAAACTACATAAAACTTTATCTAGTAGTGTAACTTTATTTAGTAAGTTTTCTAGGAGAAAGTCTGGACTTTGCATACCTGCTACTGGTCTGGCATGCATGCTACAGCTCCCTAAGGCAATGGAATGAGGAATCATACTCCTACTGAAGCCAGTAACTAGAAAGATAACGATTAATGCTTGTAGAGGATTACAGGATCCTGCTGTCTACTGACTGATCATGAGTAAAAGCTTAGGCATGAGCTAACATCTTTGTGTGTCAGGTAGAGAGGTGCTTAAAGGTCTCAAGTGCTGGATGTGGTCAATATCTTCTCTGGAAAAATGGAAACGAGTAAGTGTTTTTTTTTAGATTACATCCCTACAAGTCAAGCAGTAATTGCCCTGCAAAACTCATATCAGATGTAGAGGAGGCTCTGCTCTTAAATGCTTACTGTTTATTTATTTATTTTTTTTTAAGGATTCCAGCCCCCTCCACAGAAGGGTATTGCAGAAAGTAAAAGGAAGCAATGAAAGAAATGAGATGAAAATGCATTTCACAAAAAGTCATCAAAAAGCATCAGTGTGCATAAAGTGGAAAAATCACCAGTAACACCAAGTCAGTTGTAGATGGGTCTAGCAGCCTATTGTAGTTGTGGAAAGGACCAGAGGAATCACTGATTCTCCCTCAAACTCTGATCTTGAACCCAATTAAACATGGCTTCAGAGATTAAGGACAGGAGGAGCACTATTACAGCAGCACCTCAGACAGGCAAAAAAACTAGATGCTGCTGCTCTTGGGAGATGGGGACCCCAGAGCCCTTCCTTTAGTCAAAAGGTATCTGAAATGCAACCAAACTCTACTCTACTCTCTCTACTATTGGAAGCAAAGTCCTGTATGGATTTGGGACAAGCAAAAACTACAGCTGATGAGGTAGGGCGTATTCTAACACCTGCTGTTGAAATGCAAAAGAACATTGCTGAAGTACAGATAAAAAAGATCCTTTTTTTCTTATTCCATTCCACTCATTCTCTCTTTTGCTTGTATTATTCATTTAATAATACAAGTAAAAGAGTAAATAGAAAGATGAAAACATAAATCTAAAAATAAAATGAAAATAATGTTACTGTAAACATTAATTTACGAAAAGAATTGAATTGTTATAAAATCCTGTTTAACATCACATTCAATATAGTAACTTAAGAAATTAGACTGAAGAGGGGCAAAAAAAATGTCCAAATGCATATCCCTTTATGTATGAATAAGTGTGGCTTCCAAAAAACTACATAAATTTCATTGAATAATAAGTTCTGTGCTGAGCAAGGAGATTGAGAGCATTGGAGAAGAGCTAGTGGTTCTGCCATTCAACTTTTTTCAACAAGATATAGTATCTAGACAAGAGGTTAAGCTTGGGTTTCACTAGATCCTTAGGTGTGAGGAAAGTGGCAAATTTTCCCATTGACCAATCAAGAAAGATCTGTATGAGCAGAAATAAAATGGCTTGGAATGGCCAAGTGTGTGGCCCATGCTCGAACTGTAGGCAAACCCCAGCAGCCAGCTGGGGAATCAAAGCAGGCAACCATCTTATCTGTGCTGAAAAATGTTTCTATTGCATTCCTTTTCCCATTCCTGAGTATAAGAGTGTGTGAGAACAGCCAGCTTTAAGAGGAATATGAATCCCACCAAATGAAGGTGGATATTAAAAATACCTGCTAGATTTGGAAGAATAGTTCTGCTAGAGCTTTTGAAGAAGCAGATGTCCAAGTACTCCAGAAGAAATTTATGGAATAGTCTGTGCTGAAGGTGACATCTGTCAACTGCCCATACATAAGCTTCAGCTTATCAGTTTGAATGACCAAATTTTCTGTGAAAGGTAAAGAGCTACCTCAATTATGTCATCAAGATAAGCCCTTGTACAAAATGCTCATTGAGAAGGCATATGGGATGGATAAGAAATCAAGTATGAAAACATCTAGCTGATCATCCAGAGCTGGAAGTTCTAGGAGTTTGAATACACAGTGAAGGACTGCAAGTTGTTAGGATAAACCTGTAACCATTGTGCTGTTGATCACTCTTATAAGGAATGTATGACAAGTATAATGATGTGTAGTAACTGCTCAAAGGACAATAAATAATTTGGCCTACAGTAAGCTAAGGGACCCTCATGTATGAGTAATAGCTTCCCCTCTTATATGACAGAACTATCTCAAGTTAGATCCTGGACTGACTACAGAAGTGCTAAGTTTGAGACCAAAAGGAATTGACAAATATCTAAGTGAGTTCTTCTAAGGTGGTGAGCAAAAGTGGCAAGGCAAGCAAGATTGCTTTGTCATAGTGGCACAGCAAACAAAGTGGAGAGGTAAGCATGAAAAAACAGCTCCAATTAATTTTTTTAGCATCCATTGTAAATACTGTTTAAGGTATATATAAATGTTAATTTGACACTGTAATAATTACTATTACAAATTACTATTTAAATTTAAAAGTCGTGTTATACTGTAGTAGTAATAATTTTTTATTATTAGTCATAATAAATATTAATTACAAATACAATACTGCACAGATTTTGTCAATAAGGGGAGTGGAGAAATCAAACCTTTTGTTTTTGCTGATCTCTTTTTTTTTGAAGCCTCAGTATAGCTCAAGTTAGTCTGCCTCAATATAAATATGTAAACGTTGCATGCTTTTGTTCTTGTTTCTAACCACACTACTATAAATGTAGCCTAAGAGTGACAGCTTGGCAAGTATCCAAGCAGGTCATTTGGGAGCCAGACTGGACTCTTCCAGTCTGGCTCCCAAATGAGGAAAAGAATTAGGCTACAATCAATGTAGGTAATTTAGCAAGCTGGATCAAGTGACCAAGGAAGGTGGGGTAGGTAGGTTTTTGCTGTCTGCTTTTTGGTTATGGGTCATTAGGGATATGTGGTAATCCAAGCTCTACTCAGTCAACTAGAACTGAAGCATTTCCTTTGGCAGTTGAAGCCCAGCAAGAACAGTCAATGATTTAAGTCTACATACTTTGTAGAAAAAGGTAGAAACTCTAGTTTTATTTAGATGTATCATATCATATGTGGCAAGTGGCATCTCCTTTGGTAGATCATCTGTGTTGTGTTATTTCAAGTTCCAGGGTTCAGACAGCACATCATAGCAGTATGTAATTTGATAACATGTTTTAATCTCTAGAAATATTTCTAACTGTTCATTGGCACCACTTTGTTATAAGTTGAAACTTAAAACTGATGAAAGTGGCTGATGGTATAGCTTAATTAAGGTGGAGCAAAGATCTTTAAATTGACAAAAAAATTAACTAGAGTGTAGGGTGTATTAAATTAACTATAGAGGTAGACTCAATTTCCAATGCCTGGAACCCTTTTATAACCCCAAATAACAATACCCCAGGACATTTGTCATCCTGGTTCATGAAATTAATGATGAGGTTTATTATTTTAAAAGGTCAATTTTTCAAAAAATATTTCCTCAAAAAATTGATGAAACTTCATGGGTTAACTCCACAGAAATAACTGCCGTTTTTTGCCTGGACCACATTTAACCAGAGACAAAGGCTTATCTTCGTATTCTTTATTTACTCTGCATTTTGGGTGCAATATTTTTGTGTAACTTGCACCCCTCTTCAGGCTTTACATTTCTATTTTATGTTTAGACATACATCTGCCCAGTGTTGATGTTGTGTCCCCTAGATGTACAGGTAACCCCCGTATAACACGGCACTTCTATAGCACGGATTCGCTCTAACACGGTTCGAGAATTGGTACCATCCCCCGTGTAACACGGTACTTTTATAGCACGGATTCACTATGACACGGTTTGAGCAGAGCCGGCCCTACCATAGGGCGAACAGAGCAGCCGCTCCAGGCGCTAAGTTTTAGGTGGCGCCTCAGTGTTAAAGAAAAGTAAAGGGTATAAATTAGGGGTCACCAAGGGGGCGCCATAATAGGATCTCGCTCCATCCTAAAACTTGCCTCGGGCTGGCACTGGGTTCGAGAATTGGGTAAAACCCTCGTACAACAGGAAATGTAATAAATTTTTACATACTTAACTAATAATAGTTCACGAAAATTATTATTTTTGTGAACTATTAGTATTTAAGTATGTAAATTTTCTCTTCTCGCCTTCTGTTGATACACGTGGTCCTTCTCGAAACTTGTTTCAATGTTGCCAGATCGCGACGCTTCTGCTTCTGATNTTTTTTTTTTTTTTTTTTTTTTTTTTTTTTTTTTTTTTTTTTTTTGAAGCCTCAGTTTAGCTCAAGTTAGTCTGCCTCAATATAAATATGTAAATGTTACATGCTTTTGTTCTTGTTTCTAACTACACTACTATAAATATAGCCTAAGGGTGACAGCTTAGCAAGTATCCAAGCAGGTCATTTGGGAGCCAGACTGGACTCCTCCAGTCTGGCTCCCAAATGAGGAAAAGAATTAGGCTACAATCAATGTAGGTAATTTAGCAAGCTGGATCAAGTGACCAAGGAAGGTGGGGTAGGTAGGTTTTTGCTGTCTGCTTTTTGGTTATGGGTCATTATATGGTAATCCAAGCTCTACTCAGTCAACTAGAACTGAAGCATTTCCTTTGGCAGTTGAAGCCCAGCAAGAACAGTCAATGATTTAAGTCCACATACTTTGTAGAAAAAGGTAGAAACTCTAGTTTTATTTAGAGGTATAGTATCATATGTGGCAAGTGGCATCTCCTTTGGTAGATCATCTGTGTTGTGTTGTTTCAAGTTCCAGGGTTCAGACAGCACATCATAGCAGTATGTAATTTGATAACATGTTATAACATGTTTTAATCTCTAGAAATATTTCTAACTGTTCATTGGCACCACTTTGTTATAAGTTGAAACTTAAAACTGATGAAAGTGGCTGATGGTATAGCTTAATTAAGGTGGAGCAAAGATCTTTAAATTGACAAAAAAATTAACTATAGAGGTAGACTCAATTTTCAATGCCTGGAATCCTTTTATAACCCCAAATAACAATACCCCAGGACATTTGTCATCCTGGTTCATGAAATTAATGATGAGGTTTATTATTTTAAAAGGTCAATTTTTCAAAGAAAATATTTCCTCAAAAAATTGATGAAACTTCATGGGTTAATTCCACATAAATAACCGCCGTTGTTTTGCCTGAACCGCATTTAATCAGATACAAAAGCTTATCTTCATATTCTTTATTTACTATGCATTTTGGGTGCAATATTTTTGTGTAACTTGCACCCCTCTTCAGGTTTTACATTTCTATTTTATGTTTAGACATACATCTGCCCAGTGTTGATGTTGTGTCTGCTAGATGTATGTCTAAACATAAAACCTGAAGAGGGGTGAAGTTACACAAAAATATTGCACCCGAAATGCGTAGTAAATAAAGAATACGAAGATAAGCTTTTGTATCTGATTAAATGCTGTCCAGGCAAAACAACGGCGGTTATTTATGTGGAATTAACGCATGAAGTTTCATCAATTTTTTGAGGAAATATTTTCTTTGAAAAATTTACCTTTTAAAAAAAATATAAAGAAAACCGCACCATTGATATAATACATATCTATTACTTAAGGTTTATTATATTTTAAAATTGTACAGATATACTGTATATTTCATCCTGAATTTTTTACAATTACAAGTTTATTTTAGGTTTACATTTTAATAAGAGAATTAAGGTTATAATTACAACATATTTGGTTAGAGCTGCAGCTTACCTAGAATCATAAAAAGCGTGTGAATTTGGATATATGTTGTCTTTGTTTCCAAAAACAGCAAAAAAATGTACATAAATTATCTCAATTCTGTAATGTTTGTATATTTAACACACTAATACTGAAAAATATTTGCAATGTTAAAATATTATGTAGTACATGCAGAAGTTTAAGTTTTGATTGCCTAGAAACAGAGTTGGCCCTTCCATAGGGCGAACGGAGCAGCCGCTCCAGGCGCTAAGTCCTAGGGGGTGCCTCAGTGGTAAAAAAAGTAAAAGAAAAAATAATTTTTTTTCACTTTTCGATATTTTAATTGCAAACGTGTGGTCAGTATGTGAATGGCCTTATCTGTTGAGACGTGCGTGGGCGGGGTTCCACCCCCGGGCGCCATAATAAGATCTCGCTCCATCCTAAAACTTGCCTTGGGCCGGCACTGCCTAGAAAGAAACAGAAACTTACTTCTTTGAATTTATATTTATTGCCATAAGAAAATACATGGTTACAATTATATTTCAGAATTTTTACTTTTAAGATTTAGTGTGCTAGATAGCTAAGCTTTTGCAAACCCTTGTCAAAGAAGTTTCCCATTGACTTGCAAAACCAACCTTGTACTGTACATATAGCCATTCGGGACTATATGGCAGACGTTCAAAACTTTCCAACTTGAATTTTTTTTANTTTGGATATATGTTGTCTTTGTTTCCAAAAAAAGCAAAAAAATGTACATAAATTATCTCAATTCTGTAATGTTTGTATATTTAACACACTAATACTGAAAAATATTTGCAATGTTAAAATATTAGTACATGCAGAAGTTTAAGTTTTGATTGCCTAGAAAGAAACAGAAACTTACTTCTTTGAATTTATATTTATTGCCATAAGAAAATACATGGTTACAATTATATTTCAGAATTTTTAATTTTAAGATTTAGTGCGCTAGATAGCTAAGCTTTTGCAAACCCTTGTCAAAGAGGTCTCCCATTGACTTGCAAAACCAACCTTGTACTGTACATATAGCCATTCGGGACTATATGGCAGACGTTCAAAACTTTCCAACTTGAATTTTTTTTATTCCTTTGTGCTGTAGATGGAATTTGGCCCTCATTGTGTAGCAAAGTCACTCCATATCTCAGTAGGTCACCTCTTTTGAATAGTCTGTAGTAATCTTTTTGGTGTCTTGTAATAACTTCTGGCAATTTATTGCTGCTCCAAAGTGATGAAGAGCTTCAGACAACTGTGCAAGGTTGGGTCTGCAATTTGGCAAGAGTTTGCAAAAGCTCATCTTTTGCTATGACGTCTAAACCTTAAAGATGATTATGTTAAAAATAGCTGTAACTATATATTTCCTATGACAAATGCAGGTTCAAAGAAGTGCATTTCTGTTCCTTTCTAGCCTACTGGAACTTAATTTCTGGACGTATACTTCGCTGACTCTGAAGTCACTTAAGCGTAAATGATCTGTGGACTCCATCCATAAATTAATTATATATTTTGACATATAATCATGCTAAATAATTTAATTGCACCATACTTCAGTTGATTGGAATAGGTATCATTATGTTCTGTATTTTATGCTAACAAGGTTACATCATGAAGTTGGAATCACCGATTTTGATCAAACTCTGGGAGGTTATAGTGCAAACCCGACTGACAGTAAGGCACACTACTCAAAATTAAATAAGAAAATTAAAGTTAGAAATTCTAAAGGTTTTAAGTAATTGTGAAATTTTCATCATTTGTGAATGGGATGGTAGGCAGCCTGGTGGAGTTTTGGTGGTGGTGTTTCAAATCCTACTGGTTGATGATGGATAAGTGTTCTTAAACATTAATGTATCCTCCTCCTCCTCCTCCTGCCTTAACTTTGAAATTGATCATGGCTGCAATTAGATTTTGATTTTGAAGGATGCTTTCACAATATGAAAAAAAAAACCTTTAAATGTAATTTTGCAATTGTCACATTGTGATTCTTCTGCAGAACAAATTTCTATGCTATTGATGTTACCACAAGATATCGAAGTGGACATTTCATTCTTTAGAAAACAAAGACAAATTATACACACACTGTACACGAATATCAGAAAATGTTTTGTTTTTAAATAAATAAATTGTTAGATAGCATTTCTTACTTGGTTTTGACATTGACTTGTTACTTGAAATGGGTCCATTTTGTTGTTTTATTACCCTGCTTATTGTATATTTTGGTTTTTTAAATAAATCAAAAAATACCAAGAATACAGTGAAAATTAACAACATAACAGGATTCAAAACACTGACCTTGTGACCATGAAACCGGCAGATTTTCACCAAGCTATTAGCCACTCTGCAAATAAATGAGAAAATTAAAAAGTTGAAATGCACAATCGCTTAAAATCTTTAGAATTTAATTTAAGTAGTGCACTACTCAAAATTACTGCTTGGTACATGTCAGTCGTTGGGAATGCATTATAACCTCAATGAGTTTTATGAAAATTGGTGACACTGTCATGCAGTGTACAACAGAGCAAAAAAGACCCCCCATTCTTTTGATACAAAAGTCATTTAGGCAAGCCTTTAAATTCCCATAGATTTGATGTGATAACTATATAATAATACAGTAATTTAAGCTCAATTTATGTATCTGAATATACCAGCAATAACAATATACAGCATTCATATACAAGGTGTAAACATAGCTACTATATAGCAGGAAACTATTTTTAAGTACGTGAGAGTACAGTTAATTGATAGTGGGCTATTAGATGGAATAGCTACCATACACCTTGATCCATGTTGAATTCTATCTCGGATGCTATGAAAAAGTGTCACAATTGAGACACTGACTTTGCAATTTAAGTTAGGACAATATTTTTGACAGTACTAGTGACTTTTTCCCTATTAATTATTATTTCGTCTGAAGTGCATAAATACTTTGAACACACAACTTGCTACATCTGGTAGACATATAGCAAGATTTAGACAACATTCAGCATTCAATCTCATACGTAGATTCTGAGAATGATGTCTGACATCGTCTTATGTCCTCTTTAGGCCAAAAAACTGATGCTGAGTGATAGCTGAAAGGATCACCTGTCTAATATTCATTGAAGGGATACAAAACATGAAAAACGTTATGCAAAGATGTTTCAAATTAAACTTGGCCAGCGAAAAGGTGAGTTAATATGTAAATTAGCAATATATACATAATACTACATAGTGTACTGGCAGTTATTGAGTATATTGGTACTCAGTAGGCCTAAAGGCTGCTACCCCATAAGCCTGTGAAGTTCACTTGCATCCCACACAAGAGTTTAGTTAAATCAATTACTGATTTGTCTAATCCAAGTATAAAATGTTACACAACTGGAATTTTAGATCTCCATTAGCATATTCTAACTTAAACTAATACTACTTACAGGCTATTTCAAAAATGCCAATATATAAAACTGGGAGTGACATTTTCCTTACCTTCAAAACCAAAAATTGTGTTTTATTTATATAAATATATACAGTAAGAAATAAAAAATAGAACAGCAAATAAAATTGTCAAGTTTTTAATTTATTTACATAAATAAAATTATACAATGTAGTAAATCTAGAAGAAGAAATTTTCACAACTGTCCTTAGATGTTTTCTTCTGTCACAAACGTGGCCACGTTCTTGCAAATCTGAGTCACGGGCCTCAAAATTCAAGTCACTTTCTGCTGGGTTTTTGACACAGTGTCTGTTCTTCCTATACACCAAATCTCTTCTTTTGACTCTTTGCTTCTTCTTTGGGCACGTGGAGTAAATTTATTAAATCCGTAACATTCTGTAGGCACTTTTTAGGACTTACCGTTTTGTCCGTCTGCAATGTAGAATTGTCACTATTCGAATGTTTTGATTTTCTCTTTCTCTTTTTCTTTTTATGTTTTTTAACCAATTCTTTTGTTCTATCTATAAAAAAACAAAATAAGCTACATGTGAGCTACATTATTAATTTGCCAAATACACCAATTGCTAGAAAATTAAATTTGATGTATTATTTTTAGATATTACGAAAATCAAGAGTGGCTTAAAAGGTTAGTTAACTGTGTTTGTTTTTGTGCATTCAAAGTTCTGTAAGTCATCCAAAGCTACAGAAGTGAGATATTTGTATAGTAAAGTGACTATGCATTACCAAATGAGACTGATAGCAGTGACCTGGTGATAAAATTTGGAAGTTGATGTTCCTATCTTGGAAACCATGAGAAAAACAGAAAAAAGAAAGTTGTCACAAATTAGTTAGTAGGAAACATTTCATGGAAACTCTATGCCCTAATGAACAGTACACATGCAAAATGTGCTGTAACCATTCTTGCAGATAATCATTTGCATGTTGCCATGCCCAAGTTTGTATTGTTCATCAGGCTAATAGGCTATCATGGGAAACCATGTCAAATAAAATGCTAGGGAAGATACATGGACCATTTGAGCTGTATCGACAGCTAAGAGAGACTGGTGGTGCTACAACCCGTCCTCAAATGGACCAACCTAACAGTATATGTAGGCAAGTACAGATCAGCCTTCTATTTACATTTCACAGTAATAGACAATGCCATTTTGTACTAATTTGATGGTGCTCTGCAACTTTCTCATTTACTGTTTTCTGGATCTCATAATTTGAGACATGAATACTGTCATCAGTCTCATCTGGTAGCACATTGTTGCTTCCATTGCTTAAGTTATCTTCATTCAAAATTTAACTGACTTCTCCTTATATGGGGTACAGTACTTTTGTGCTGTCCTTATATACAGTTTAACCATTGTAAAGACTGATCCTATCCATTATATAGTAAGGCCCCGCTTAACGCTGCCTTGCTTAATACTGTCTGCTCGAAGCCAAAAAAGAAGCTCAAAATTTGTGCTGATTTAAATTATCATGGCATTAAAAAAAATGGATGGATTTTATTGATCCATACATAATACGATTATTTACGAACACAAACCAATCAGAAAAATGTGGCAGAAAGGTATACTTTCTTTAAATCTATGTTTGTTTGGTGCAATTTTGGAAAAAAATATAACATCATGGCTGTCACATGCAATATCAACTTCACCTGGCAAAAATTAACTGATAAATGCACGAAAGAAGCGTGGAAGAAGTTATGGCTGAAGATATCCAAGAATTCTCAACAAGAAGAGCCTATCGCTGTATCGTTAGGCTGATCAAACTCAATCTAATCGATACAGCAGGACTAGGAGATGTAGACGAACAGGCTATTGAAAAGTTACCACAGGTTTCTGGTGAGTCTTGTCAACAACGACTTTCAAGAAATGGCAGAACAAGAAATCCATGTAGAACTGGAAAATAGAGATTCTGGAAACAAAGAACCCAAAAAATTTCTCTACAAATTTCCTTAGTAAAAGTTTGGTAACAATAACCAAAATTGTTGATCAAATTGTAGAGAATGATCTAGATTTTGAAAGGAGTGCAAAAGCAAAACGAGGCATTTTGGATGTAATCTTCTGCTACTGACATTTGCTCAATGAAGGAAAAAAAAAGAAAGAGACAAATAAAACTTCATGACTATTGCAAAAAAAGAAGAATTTCAGAAAAGTCAGGACCTTCATGACATAAACATATGCACACAGAAATGTAAAGTTCATTTTATGTGTTATATTATTGTACAAATTAATATAAAAATAACTTCAAATTAAAGTAAAATTTTTTAGTTTCGGTCGCATGTTCCCCTATCTCTATTTACTCTGTTAAAATGACCTCATTTAATGCTGTTTCATTTAGCACTTTGTCGTCTAGAAATGCATCCCCCGCATTAAGCGGGATCTTACTGTACTACTATTTATTGTATGGTTAGTATGTATACAATAAATAGTAGTACAATAAGACCCCACTTAATGCGGGGGATGCATTTCTAGACGACAAAGTGCTAAATGAAACAGCATTAAATGAGGTCATTTTAACAGAGTAAATAGGGATAGGGGAACATGCAACCGAAAATAAAAAATTTTACTTTAATTTTAAGGGGTAAAACAGTAGGCAACATGATTTAGAGTTCTTAAATTGGCAACAATGCCACTACTGTAGATAAATACAAGGGGATTCCCTTTATTGTATGAGGGTGAGTCAAAAGAGTGAGAATGAATTTATTACTCATAAAATATGGCATTTTTTTTGTAGTAGTTTCCATTGAGTTGTATGCACATGGCCCAATGTGTCTGCCAGTCCTGGAATCCATCTTTCGACATCATCTTCAGAACAGTTGTTGAGCCGAAACATTGGCTCTGCAGCTCCGACTTTACTTTTTATCCTCATCTGAAATCACATGGAACAAGATGATGGTTTATATAGAGAATACAGCACACGTTCAATGTTTGATGGTGCAATACACATTTCCCATGGTCAAAGAAGGTTGTTTGATCTGTGGGAAAGTAATGGTGATTTCCTTCAACTACCATGGAATAATCTACCAACATGAAGTTTCCCTGCATACAATGGTTACTGGGCAGTATCTTATGACATGTTTGGCCATGATCTTAAAAACTATCAGACAAAAAGGCCTAACTTGTCCATCTGGTTAGTGCCTACATCAGTGTTTTTTAACTGGGGTGTCGCAAAGTTTAGGGCCTTTAGGCATTTTTAAATTTTTTTATTTGATTGACCATTGACCAAAAAAGGCAGTACCATATATTACTCTTGGGCCCAAAATAATAATTATTTATTTACTTATTTTTAGGAATGGACAAATTTCTCATTAAGAAAAAACAACGTAAAGATTCTACAGATGAGAGTGAGAAAAGTTTAAATCAAGATGACTGCTTGAGTGAGAATAGGAAAACTTCAAGTGGAGAAGTAACTGCTTCATCTTCACAATCTTCAAACCATGCTGTTTGAAATGCTAAGAAGAAGGTGCACCTATATTTAGACAGTTATTTAAATTTGGGATTCACATGGTGCGGGGATAAAGACTCTCTAAAGCCAAATTGTGCAGTTTGTGGTGATACGCTGGCTAGCGAAGCAATGGCACCTAGTAAATTAAAAAGACATTTATTTAAGAAGCACATACATCATTCGGACAAGCCTAGATCTTATTTTGAAACATGTTTAAATTCTGAAGAAAAACAATCCGCAACTTTATCAGATATTTTTACCATTTTTTGTAAAAGCCCAGAAATAGTTGCCAAAATAATTGCGAAAAATATGAAACCACGTACTGAAGCAGAAAAAGTAATTTTGCCGTCCTGTATATTGCTATAGTGAAGACAATGTTCGGTACTGATACATAAAATGACGAGATATAGAAGAAAATGTAATTTCTGCCATTAAAAAAGCGATATGTTTACAATTAAGTCGATGAGTCAACAGATATAGCCAATATAACCCAACTTCTTGTTTTCATTCTATTTATCCATAATGAAAAAATAGTAAATGAATTTTTGTGTTGTAAGGAACTTGAGAAAACTACTACAGGCCGAGTTATATTTAATACAGTAAATTGCTATCTAGAAATGCATGAGTTAAGGTGGGAATCATATATTGGAATTTGTACAGATGGTGCACTTTCCATGGTTGGTTCGATAAAGGGGTTTATTTCCTTGGTTAAAGAATGTAACATTAATATTATAACAACACGTTGTTTTCTTTACTGTGAAGTCCTTATAGGAAAAACCCTAAACATTGACATAAAATCTGTATTGGATGCAGTAGTAAACTTCATAAAAAGCAGACCACTTAAATCACGCCTATTTGCCGCTTTTATGTGAAGAGGTTGGGGCAAAATGTTAATCTGTTGCTGCACACAGAATTCAGATGGCTATCATGTGGAAAAGTGTTAACTCGTGTATTTCAATTGAGAAATGAAACTGAATTTATTTTTTAATATGGAAGACAAAAGAATTTTGTTACCTGTTTGTTAGTCATGATTGGTGCAACAAATTAGCATACTTGGTAGACCTATTTGAAATATTGAGTACAATAAATACAAGTATGCAAGGCAAAGAAGAAGAAATTTCGTCTTCAGCTGACAAAATAGAGTTTGCAAGATAAATTAAATTTATGGTTAAGAGAAGTAAAAGAAGGGAGTGTAAGCATGTTTAAACATTTTTCTATTATGACAAATGTTAAAATAATACCTCTTACTCAATAATATAAGTCACTACTTTCATTTTTTACGTATTGAGGATTATGATTGAATAAGAAATCCATTCATTGTGGACATTAATGAAGTAAAGATAAATCTTGAAGAGCAAGAAGCACTAATTGATTTAAAGAATGATAGCAATTTAAAACTGAAATATGAGGAATTGAATATTAATGAATTTTGGATATACATAAAACCAGAGTATCCTTAATTAGCTAAAAGAGCTCTCACAATATTATTGCAATTCTCAACTTCATATTTGTGTGAATTTGGATTTTCAACTCTTACGTCCATCAAAAATAATAAAAGAGAACATTTGCAAACGATCGAAGAAGAAATGAGTGTCTCTCTCTCCAATATTCCGCCCAGAATTTAAAAAATTTGTGCATCATGCCAAGCTCAGATTGTGCATTAATTAAAGTTGTTATTACGTAAGTATTTATGCATCTTTGTGTAATTTGATAATAAAAAACAATAGTGAGACTATTATTTTACATGTAGGTATTTCGACAGAATTCAATGGACTTAAATTTTGATTTTGAACACTTAGAAATGCTTTTTTTTGCATTAAAATGCTACTTCAAACTGTCAATTTTAAAAATTTTTCTTCCCAAGGAGGGAGTCCCCTACCTGGACCCCACCCAGTATTGTGCATAATATTCGTTTTTACAAAAAATTCATCTGCCCCATTAGCCCCCCCCTTATTCAGATTCTAGATCCACTGCTGGTGAAGGGTATCACAACTTTTTATTTTTCAATTGGGTGCCACTCAATGAAAAAGGTTGAAAAACATTGGCCTACATCATAACAATGGAAACACCCACACTGCCAACATTTGAACCAACAAAACATCAAATGTTTGCCAAACCCTCTATACAATCCAGGCCTTGCTTCATGACTTTCTTTTTGTTCCCTCATCCATAATTGGAGCTATGAGGTCAGTATTTTTGCTCAACAACTGCTGTTCTGAAGAAATCAGAGGTAGTTCTAAGGACGATATCAAAAGATGGGTTCCGGCAGGTCTTCCAGGACTGGCTGCTGAGTGCATACAACTCATTGGAAACTACTTCAAAAAAAAGGCATATCAACTTGGACTCTGAGAATAGAATGGATTTATTAGGCACTCTTTTTTGACTTGCCCTCATATAAATGAAACCATGTGACTAATCACTGACAGAGCAGTGCAACAGGATGTGTGCTTCAGAAACATAAAAACACATGATTTTCATGAATAAGAGTATGCTTGTATTTAGAAAGGAGTCTTAGTTTATTTGAAGTGACTAAAACACTTGACTGAAACATATTTGTTGCACAAAAGAATTTTTAGTATTCTTTGTTGAATTTTGTAGATAACAGGAATTCAAAGTTAGAAATTGTCTCAGCATGGTTATTTTTAACTTTTGTCCAGTTTTTGTCATTTTATTAAACTAAAACTTGTTAGAATAGTAAATTTGACTAGTCCATTCTCAATCATTAATAATTAAAGTAAAATCCACTTATTGTAAGAATTTTGGGGTTCTCCTATATTGATTATACTGTAATACTTTGCACAATGTTATCAGTTGAGTGAAAAATTCTAATTTGATTGACTATGACTTAATTGTGCTGATAAAATATAATTACCTGCTTCCTGTTTGCCTTTCTTGAATGGATTTTTGTAACTCATAATAAAGGGAATGGTGGGGAACATTCTCTCCATTCTCAGTTCGTAGCATTGCTGAAAAGTTTGAAATAATAATTAATTAGGTTAGACTTATTCCTGCATGCAAGATGCAATAGTATTTAAACACTAACTTGCTAATTATTTGCATTGTTTAACTGCAAAACAAGAAATATATTTTAAGTTACAGCAATACTCAAAAAAATTTGCAAACCCCAGTGTTTGGAAAGTTACGAAATTTCAATCCCTTCATTTTGATTCTTCAAAGCAAACTGACAGCAATTCTAAAGAGCATTTCAATGTTTAGATGTCTGTCAGCCTCTACAAGTTAAGAAAATCACTTCAAGACAAAAATATCCTGAATTACAAAATTAGTTATGTATCAAAATTATCTAAATAAATAATCAACTATTTATTGTAGTGTGTTTTACACAATTGTTTATACTTAATAAACTAATACCCCATATTGATGATAAATTTCTTCACTTACTTTTAATTTTTATGAATCCATTAACTTATCATTTACTTAAATTAGGTGATTACTTGTCTTCTTTATAGAGAATATGTTCTATAGAACTGTTATGAATATAGGATAAGATTTTTTTCATAATTTTTTTTAAAAATAATAAAATTATACTTTGTTTCATACAAGGATGCAACAAAAAATATACATAATAAAAGACACTATTAAAACAATAAAATAGAATAATAAATTCTAATAGTGCCTTTATTATGTATAATTTTTGTTTTACTGCTTGTTTAATTTTTATGTTCTAAGTGTTAAATTGGCACGTTAAATCAAACTCCTGGAAATTTTGATCTGTAATCAATATTTTATCAGTTGTTTTACCAATCATCATAATTTTATTGTACTTTTTGTAAATGTGCTAACAACAATTTCATAATTATTTATTGTACAACAAGTGGGACTTAAGGTCCAAAATGCATTCTTTTTGAAATAATAAAGTGATTTTCTAAGGCTAATCTGATGTCCTGTAGTGGTGTAATAAGTGTAGCAATAAAGAAACGCCAATATAGTGCTCACAAGTAAATACAGAAAACATTTAGTAGTCCAGTTGAAATTAATCTAATAATATGACACTTAAATCCAAACAAAAACATCTGAAATGTAAAAAAAAAAAAGCCAAATATAAAATTATGGCGATTTAGATGACAGTGTAATGTTTTATCTTACAAATTTTTCAATATTAAAAAAACATTAATACAGGCAAATATTTTGTGGTTACTGCTTCAAAACACCAAGCTTATCTACAAAAAGAAATTCTACTGTCATCTAAGTTATAATTTTTTTTTTATATCTCAGATGTTATTGGTTAATGATTGTGATATTACATCAAGACCTAAGACAATGACATACTCTACAGTTTGGTCAGCAGCAATCATGTTGCAGAGTGCCGATGGAATTAAGTAATAAAAGTAAAATAGCCCTATGAGGAATACTCACAAACATTGACCTGGAACTTTTGCAAGCCCCTCACTGATAATGAGAAAGGCTTTAGTTTTAAATTTGAGCTTTCTAAACCCAGTAGTTTTTTCTCTCAGAGTATCTGCAGTGCTGGATGAAGAAAATATAGTTTTTTTTGACAATTTTTGCACTTTTCAGCAACCCATTTACAAAAAAGCCTGAAATTTTGCACACTATGTAAGTGTCTTTCAAATGAGATATTCAGAATTACCACTGCTTATGTTTAAATACAGTAGAGCGTCATTTATCTGAAAGCATTTCAGTCGGCAAATTTAAATTTTCGCAAGTGCTGTGGCGCTGCAATCTTTGGCTACTCCAATATTTTTTTTGTTGGTATGTGTGTTTTAGCTGGCAGCTCTGGCATTTTTGTGTGGTATTTTTCTGAGGACTGTGTATCGTGCTGAATCGAACATTTTTGATGATCAACTAGATCAACTTCTAAAGTATATATTTTTTGGTTTTTATATTTTTCAATATATTTATTTCATTTGTAAAAAATAAAGAAATCATTTTTAATGATACAATAGCCACGATTATTATTTTAAAAAGTTTACATTAGGCTTAACATCGACAAAAATTCAATGCAAAGTGACACGCAACAGAGAAAAATTTCAACCTGGAATAGGTTAATATATTTTTTTGTACATAATTGATTATCCGAAAAATAAGTTATCCAAACAACCCCAGTCCCCAATTGATTCGGATAAACTACGCTCTACCGTATCTCAATTTCTTCTTTGTTTATTGCCATTGTGACCTCTTATGAATTCCTCCAATTTCACTGTTATTGTTGTACCTTCAAAATGAATATTAAATGCCAAAGACATGGAAACTTTCCTAACAGCATTGCAGTAAGCCATCAAAAAAAGGATTGGAACAAATTAAAAGAAAAGAAAAGAAAACTCATTTGCCGTGATGATTATTGATTTGACAGTTTCAAAATCCGATTTGAACATATTCAGAGAATTTGGGTAATTCTAAATCCGAAAGATAGAACACCTGATGACAGCTCATAATTAAAATATTCTAGTATAAAGGTGAAAGTTTTGATACTACAATGTTTGCTGGACAAGAATGAAATGTACATTTAACCTAAAAGAGTTATTCAATTTCTAACAGGTTACAAGAAGGAATGTTATCTTAGGAAATTACAGTTTTACAAAGTAATGAATAATTAATTCAATAATAATTTAACTCACATATCCAAAATGCCCTTTTTTCCCACAATTGTAACAATATGCATTGTTGTTTACAGATCTTTCACGTTGAACGATACATTTATTCTCTCTCTGTAATAGAAATGATATATAATTATTTAAATTTATATGTTATAGAAAAAATGTAAAAATATATATACTTTTCTATATATATAAAAAAGGGTGGTTGAAAAACTTAAGAACAAACATTCTAAGGATGCAATCTGTACAATTATTCTACAGTGTCCAGAAAATTACCGTGCAATGAGAAATTTGTAACAAGATTAAAGTTATAGGTACAGCATTGCTTACAAGACCCATAAGTCATATGTCCTGCATAATGGTGTCACTGCTTGCTCACAGATGTTCTGTTTTTGGAAAACTTCTTTGTAGATTCATAATCCCCCATGGAATCTGGCCTGCTAGATCTCTGGACCTCACTCCCGATTTTGGAGCCTCTAAAGAACATTTCTAGCATTTGCTGTAGGAGAAATTGCAGTATCACATGTAAAATTTTTAATAAAACTTTACTTAAACCTTTTCCATTGCACAATAATTTTTCAGACACCATGTGTATTGAAATTCAGATGGATGCAGGAGAATCACTGACAAAATTATAAAGTTGAAAAATCATTAATATAAGTTAAAGTTATCTGCATAAAACACATTAAAATTAAATGAGACATATGACAAAAATTTACACTGGTATGTATTTGAAATATTGCAGGATATAACTTCGTTCAGCATGCCAAATGAGTTCGTGCCACATGAAATTCTTGACACTTCTGTATTGTTCCTTCAATAACTCAAGACTAAGATCACAAAATGAGAATGTAATATAACTCTAAACACAGAATTGACTTGATCTATCTGAGGGAAATCAGCTGAATGGAAAGTTGTTTGATTATGTTTTGCTGTACAAATTTCCCTCATAGCCCGAGCAGTCTGAAAACAAAAATTTCCAGAGCTCAGAATTAAACTTGGACACTCCAAGTAGGAATGCATCTTGTTTCTATACTATCTACAAATACCATTATTACATTGGTTCTTAGAAATTAACATTTATACAATAATTTTTAAATACCAGTTTGATAACAAGAGTTATTTTCTAAATAGCTGGGTTTGTAGCAGTTTGTCATTGTAAATTTTCATGAATTTTCCACATCAAAAACTTCCAGTGCCCTAATATAGATTTAAAGCTTGTTCTGTACTTATGGCAAAATTGTTAATTTTATAACATAGCAATAATACAAAATTCTTTGTACAGGTAGCCCTCGGTTTACACCGGTTCACAATAACGCCGCTGCGCAATTCGCCGTTTCGAGGTGTAATTCCCCGATTTTCCCTACGCTAGACTGATTTTCATTTCAGTTTTGATGTATTTACTGAGCCGCGACATTGTACATTCGTTAAAACAAAGATTTTTATTAAGTATATTTATTTTTTCTGTTTAATATTATTGGGTATATACACATTTGCATTAAATTAATATTAAAATACTAAACGTTTAGGTACCCACGAGTCAAGATATTATACTTAATAGTCCAATAAATGGCATCCGAATCCATAGCGTCAATGAATCCCTTATCAGTTCATTCACGAAAACACCTTAAGCAAATCTTTCTGTTAAGAGATACCAAAAGCTAGTATGTTCTACATTTGCTTCTAAAGAAAGCAATGATGGTTTCTTAAACTTTACCTTTCATTTTTCAAAAGATACTCTACTTCACATTTTGATCATTTGTAAAGATTTGCAACACACTACCCACTTCAATTCCTACAAAGGCATTGATAAATCCTGGTATGGGGTCCTGTGCCGTGCTTCTTCTAAAAAATACAGAGTTCTGATTACACGTTGCAACTCTGTTGTGTCATGTAAAATAATAAGCAAATCCATCTGCAATTTCTAGGCAATACACTTTAATACCTCCCCAAAACAAAATCATGAGCACTCTTTAACACAGCTTTTAGTTTGAAAATTTGGTGCAAATCCAAGACTAGTTATATATGATGATTTAGATGCACTCAACTGCATACATTTTGCAATTTCACTGACTGGAAAACCTAAACAATATGCCCTCTGGACTACAAAAACTTCTCTTTTTTATTATAATATGTAAAAGCTACAGTAATTTTGCTTCTTTGGAATTTTTATTTATTGGCTTTGCCACACACTCAGGTTCTTTGTAATTGTGATTGTGTGCCTTTGTTACTTCTGCTCAAGAATTCTCATTCATTATTTTTATCTGCAGAAAACCAGCACCTGTGGCCATAAAATTGTCTTTAAATTTGCAGTGGATCTTGATTTTTCTCATGTAAATGTGACACTTTCCCACTGTAATAACACATTTCCTCACACTACTCAACTTGAAGTTTTTTCACATATTAACATAAGGTTTGTCTTTTTGTACTGATCTTACCCAAGCTGACCATTCTGGAAGCAATAAAAGGGGGTTCCTGTCTGGATTGTAGTAAGGTGTCATTGACCTAATATCAAAGCAAGTCTTGAAAAATATGACTAAATAATCCAACCAGAATCAAAGAATTTGTAAAAATAGAAAGAATTGTGCCTAAAAGCATATTACATTGACTTATCTTCAATAGGCTACCATGAACATGTATGTACACTATGTCACAAAAGTATCCAGACAGAGGATATAAATGATAAAGTGTCAGATCATTTGCATAAAACTGTCTCCAACAATTTTCATCAGCAAGTTAGTTAAAGTATTCGTTTGATTAATTCTCTTGTTTTCATTGTTTACCATGAGAAAAGAAGTATCAGTCTTGTTAAAGAACTCGTTATTAAGGAGTGGCAAATGGGAAAATCTGTATGGAAAATCGGAGTCCACAATACAAGATACAATTAAGAAATTCAGAACAACAAACAGTGTAGTTAATAAGGCTCAAAATGGGCACCCTAAAATATTTCCCTTGAGATATAAATGTGCCATTGTCAGAAAAGTGAAGAAAAATTCACAAATACGAGCTTCTAAGCTTGCTGCTGAGACTTCGGTAGAATTTGGAGTATGAACATCTGCAGAAACTGTGAGAATTTTAAGAAAAAGTGGTTATAATATAAAAAAGTTGTGTAATTAAGAAAAAAAAACCATTTACCAGCCAAAGAAAATCAGTACAAAAGGTTAAAGTTTGCAAAAGAGTTTTATGCAAAACCAATAACATTCTGGAACTGTTTTGTGGTCAGATCAATCCAAATTCAATGGTTTTGGTTAAGATGGTCACTTAAAAGTATAGAGAAAATCTGAAGAATCTCTAAAAGTCAAAAACCTGTATCATACAGTGAAATATGGAGGCGCTTCAGTGCTAGTTTGGGGTTGTATGTCTGCAAATGGTTCTGGAACTCTCATTATTCCATCAACAAATTTCAATCAACATGTGTATAAACAGATTTTAAATGAAGATGTTCAGAAATCAGTAAGAAAATTAAAATTAAAGCGAGGGTTTTTTCTAGCATGACAATGATCCAAAGCATACTGTGAAATCAGTCAAAGAGTTTTTTGATGTGCACCATATAAAAGTGCTTCCCCGTCCTTCACAATTGGCCGACCTTGACCCGACTGAGCATTTATGGGATCACAATGAATGGACCATCAGAACAGAATCAATAACAAAAAATTCATCTTAAAACATCACCACTAGAGTTTGGAATTTAACATACAAAAAAAATTGGTTGAATCAGTGCCTAGAAGCTGTAATTAGGACAATAAGAGGTTCAACTCATTATTAATTAAAGGTATAAAATTTTGTTTTTTCATTATTTATTTCCTATGTTCGGATATTTTTGTGATGTGAAATTGTCAATGTTTTAAATAAAATTATATTTTTTTGATTTGATCAATGCTTTTTGTATATGTAAATATTTTTTTCTGGCATAGAAAAGTCTGAGGATTTCAGATCTGTCATTATTTTTTTACAATTTCATGTGATGAATGAGTTATAACTAAAAACCTCTTAAATCTTATAGGTGTCTGGATATTTTTGTAGTGTGTGTGATTTAAGAACAAAAATCATTAATTTTGGATTTTTTTTCTAATTAAATTTATACTTTATCATAAGCATTTCTTAAAAGTTTAAATTAATATTTCTCATTTGATATAATAAAATTCATATAATTGACAAAATTTGTCATTTTATCTACACATGAACACACTGTTCTTTTTGCTACAGCATTTCCAGTGCCAAATCATAATGTTAGAAGGGCATGCAACATTTTTAGACCAGTTTCAGCATGACTGTGTGAATCAGTTGTGTACATGAACAATTTTTAGAAAGATCCTTACAAACTGGAAGCACTCACTGTCTGTACATTTCACGTTATTGATATAAATGCACAGATTGGTTTGAGATTTGACATACTAGCAGTTCTATGTGGACAAAATGTTAACTAACATGCATGTGTTAGCATACATATTTTGTTGCCACTTGTTGCATCAGCATAGTTATTTAAGAGTATAAAAGATTGTTCTGTAATTTTCAAAAAGTAATCGTAAAGTCAATAATTTAAACATATCTTCTGTAGAAACTATGAAAAATCTATAGTGGTTGGCATCTCTGATCAGCATGTCATCAAAAATACATGTGCCTACCCATCATAAGACAGGAATTATTTTTAATGCCCATTCACTGAGCACTCAATAAACGCTGAACTCTGAATAGACTAATCTGTTCAGAAAAGAAGCACTCAGTCTCCAACAAAACTAGTTTCTGAATGCTGCCTTTGATCCTGCGAAGTTGGATATGTCAGTAAACTCCTAAACACATCACACACGAATGAAATTTTGCACTTCTGCTGCGTCAATTAAACAATTATTTTGAATAAAACATGTAACCTTAACATGAGGTAGCAATCTCCATAAAAATGTCATGAAATTGTATTTTCTAAATCAATGAAATTTTAGGTTTTTCATGACTGCTACAAATCCCATACAAACACTGCTTAGACTTGTCTATAATCAATGTAGGAAGTACATTTAATGAAAAATTATCATTTCCACTGCTAAATGGCACACATTGTTTAATATTAATGTTTTGTAAAATGGCTGCTTGAAGAAATTTATTGGCTAATGAAGTTTTACATTTAATAAATAATAATACAGGTCAGAAATACATTGTTTTGATGCTTAAACCAAAGAAATGAATCCAATTTAAGCTCTGTCAATATAAACTATTAACAATGTAACCACCGTACTATTATATCGGACATTTTTAATTATCATAACATAAATAATAATGGGGTAGTCCAAAATTCAATTAGCTATCAAAAGACATAGATTATTCCATGACGTGTTAAAACTAATTTGAAGGTGATGAAGATGATGATTCAGTTGCTTCACCGGAAACAAGTAAATCATCTATTATTTATATCTATGACTATTACCAAATAAACCAAACTCACTGTTAAATGGTACCTTCTCCAAAAATCTGGGCAATTCTAAAAAAAAATAATAAATATATTAGTTATTAAAATAAGTTTTTTTAAAATAAAATTTGCATAGATATTTTAAGTGAATTTAGCATATTTTTTAAAACTAAAATAAATAAATAAATAAAAATTTTATATTAACGCTTTCAAGTAAGAAACCAAACTTCAGATATTTTACAAATGCAAACAAAGAAAAAAGAATAGCGAACATATGGAATCTGGATAGAAGAACACCGACCAAAAGAGGGCGCAAATACTTTTTTTTTTTTTTTGCTCTAAATAGAAGGTTCTTTGAAGNTTCTACTAATGGATTTTCTGTTTTGCAAGTGTTTTTAATATCAATTAGGCTATATATCAAACAAATTAAATAATGATAAAAATTTAAGCAATCACAGTTAGCTAAAATAAATCTGATCTCAAATTTTTGATTGTGTATCAAGCAAAAAATCAAAACACTACTTTACTAAAACTTAAATAACTAAAATAAATAAGACTATTGTTAAATATATTTAAAGAAATCGTACAAATTTTGTGTGTCCTGGAAGCTGACATAATTTACATGTTTGCTCTAGTTCTGTTTCTATATGGGCTTTACATTTCTTCGTCTTGTGCTTGAGAGAAAAGCATATTTCGCAACTTCTCCTCGGACATTTTCTCCCAATATGACCGGAATAGCCGCAAAGATAACATGTGGGTTCTTTCTGAAAAGTTTTGAAAGTTTTAGTTCGGGCTATAAAAATAAAATGTGAAATCATTCAAAACACTTCTTTGAAGCAAAAATGTTTTTTTCCCCCCATCTTGATTTTTGTTCTCCTTATATCTACATGCAGTCCTAATATACTGAAATTCATTGCTTCTTTTATTATTAATTAAGGAGACAAAATACATAGAATAATTTGTTTTCTTTAAGTATATTTATTGCATTTTTTATAAAATGTATTTGGAAAACTTCTGAGCGTTTATTAGCTGCAATTCTGTTTACATTGTCATACACATACAACAAAAAATCAGATTGAAACTTATATATTCAAAAATATAAGCATAAGAAATGTAATCTTTAAATGTAATCAATCAAAAGACTCCCAATTCTATAACTATTGAGAAATAAATTATACTTAGAGTCAATAAATACAAATAAATTTGTAAGAATGTGAGATGAGAGGATACTGAGTCTGCATTTCTCTACAATCCCACAGGGAGAAAATAGAAGAAGTCATTAAAATGCAGAGATGACAACAATATTCAAAAATATATACTAATTACCTTAGATTTTGTACAATCCCTCATCCTATGTCCTCTTTCCAAACATATACAACACACTACGTAAGCAGTTTTATTGTAATACCGCGACGTCTGTGACTGATATAGATCTTGATTACTGACATACCACAACTTATCTGTAAAAAAAGATTAATTATTGTCATTAATTTTGTTTCAGATTTATTCAGCTATATAAAGTAACATTTTTCAAAGTAAATAATTATAAATTTTATTAGTTTATGATTACTATAATTTTGTGCAGACAACCCGTGACACTTTCAATACTCTTCAGAAAATTTCTAGAAGAGAATGGGTGTTGTCTGCCCCCTACCTACAACAAAATGGTTACATACAACTACAGATTGCTAACATGATGATGGAGTTGTGGAGATGTTACACTCTTGGATACTGTTTTCCTATTCTTCTTTTTTGGGCAATATGCATATTTTTCTCTTGATACTGATGTTACCTGTGGAGGATCTGATTTCTTTCTCAACACTTCCAGGATTTTAGTATGGAGATTCTCACTCGCATTGTCTGCAAGGAAAGAACCTATATTTTCTTCCTCAGACTCCTCATCAGACCATTTCAAAAACATTTTATCACATTTTATGACAGTACACATATACAATATCAATTTGCAATTAGAATTGTACCACTTCAAAAAAAGACACAGGATTACTTGCAGGTGAACGCCGCACTAACTTGTCCAACATGACTGAAACAAAGGCAGCACTGAAAACGTTAGTGATGACTATTATTTCCAATTCTAGTATCTTGTTGAAGGGGATACTTGGATAGAAAGATAGACAAGAGTTTGGCCACAAAACTTCCAAGAAGCCAGAGTTACAAATGTTTGAAAATGAAAGGTGAGTGCAGCATTCACCTTTGAATAATGGCAGGTTAATAAAGTCAACAAAAATTTATTTAACAGAAAATTCAATTTATTTTTTATTAAATAAATTTAATAATTTTTCATAGACTAATAATCCTAACATAGCTTGTGTCACATTAGGCTTACCTGAACTTAAAGAAAGAATAAAATATTTTGACCATAATTACTGGATCACATTAGAATACTCCAAGAGAAACACGTGATGCATCACGTATATATACTTCCCATTACCACCTACCTATATTCCACAGGTTATTTTTTCTGTAATGCTGAGTATGCAAGTCCGGTGAAATGTCTATTACATTATGATTTTTTGCATTATAAAAGACTACATCAATGTATTCTTTACAGAACTTAATAATTTGGTATGAGTTATTTATAATTTATAATAAATTAATTATTTGTTTCAATCAAAGATTTAAAATCTTTTAAATTACAATATTAACAATTAAGTATTAGTTTATTTGAAACTTTGATGTTGACAAAGCAGAGACTACATAATGTCCCATACACAAGGCGATGTCTGTCTTGGCAGACTTTTCTTTTGTTTAGTCAGAGCAATGATTATACAACCACAGAGTACTAATTGTCTCCATTTTAGGGGAGATAGAGTGACAATAGAGTTGCCACCCAGTCATCATTGGGTCAGTTTGACCAGCAATTTCAAATTAAGGCTGGCAGTTAACAAAAATATTTAACAACATGTTACATTTTCAAATGTAAATCGCACGATTCTAAGTAAAAACACTAGTTTGCACTAAGTCTACTGCCATCCTGAATTTTAAAAATTGATTTTTTAAGATGTCAGTCTAGATATTTGTGAGTTTTCTTTTCCTCCGAATAAAAAAGTTCACACAATTGAACATTTAGGGAAACCTGGCCCAAGTGAATGAATTGTCGTTGTATAATTTTATCATTGTTATATATTTTAATTGTTGTTTTATTTTAAATTGCAGATAAATTTTTGTTAGAGGATTGAAATCTACTGTCTTAGGACATTTCCAATTATATGTATAAATAAAACAAATACTTACCATGATTAAGAGTTAAAATTAAGTAGTTATACAGATAGCAGTTTATTGTAAGAAAATTGTAGATATGATGACGGATTTTACTTAAACAGTCAGGCTCTACTTAGACTGAATGGTAAAACACAACTGAAATTAGTATTGTAAGACAAATTCTTCCGTGGATATTTTGAAGATAAAGCCTATTTCAACTTCCCAAGTCACTCTAAGTGTTGGTCAAAAGTTTGTATACAAATTTAAGAAATGGATGATACTGCAGAAGATGAACCTATCTTGTTCACCTCATGTGGTTAACAATACAGCCTCAAGACTGAAGAGAAATATACCAAGCAAATTGTTTGAAAAGCAATTTCTTATGGCATGATGACTCATTGCCATTGTGCTCATGACATTGAAGTGTGCAATAAGTCAATGTTCCGCAACCTTTTTCTACTTGCGGCACACCCATGACTCAACACGGCACACCAAAATGTTATTCTCCTCAAAAACGTATGATATGATACTATTAATAGAATTACGTAATGCCACTAACCTATTATTATTGTTATTAAACATACACTAACACCTGTGAGCAAATTTTCTTTACATATAATTTCTTAGAATACATAAAAATGCGTGACTTGTAATAAAGAATAAACAAACATCATCTTATTTCATCAGTGCTGCGGCAGAGAATGAAATACAAGCATAAGAAACACAACAACTGTGATAAAAATATATAAATAAAATTTGAAATTAACAGAATATGTAAAAGTTCATGTCACACCTTTCACCATGTGACGGCACATCAGTGTGCCGCGGTACACCGGTCGCGGAACACTGCAATAAGTTTCATGTGATAGTAGTCCTAGATTTACCTGGTGAGTGCATATAACACTTTATTATTGAAAACAATATTAATTCAGGTATGTTAAGCTAATGTAATACTTTTTATTTTCAATAAAAATGAATCAGGTAGCAAAACATTTTTGAAATTTGTCATGGAAGAACATGGTTTAGTAAAATAGTGAACATACATTTAAGATTGAAAATGTCATTATAGTCAATGAGATGTAGTAGTGAAACCAAGAAACTAGCAAGTGGCTGTCAAGAGACTAAAATAGTCTGACATTATGACTTTTTTTTTTTTTTTAAGGCCTCTTCCCGCTCTGAGAGCACCAAGAGGCCAAGAACTATCAATGAGAAATGTAAAATGTATTCTAATGTTTAATGTGAAGAAGGAGTGAATCGTATACATACTATTTAAGGGAGTGTTGCCTGCAGAGCAAGGGTGCTGTAAAGGTGTTAAGAGAAACCTGCCAACATTGTTGGGGGATGATTGGGATAGGACAGAAACAGTTCAATGAGAATAGCAGAGAAATAATATGCTCCTGCAGAACAATTTACTAGTCTTATGCTAATGTATTTAGGATAGAAGAACACCGACCAAAAGAGGGCGCAAATACTTTTTTTTTTTTGCTCTAAATAGAAGGTTCTTTGAAGCGAATTTGAAGAGAATTAATGCAAAAGAAACAGCAAAAGAAATAAATATATGCCGTCTGCTACTAAATTGGGCTATTGTACTACGGAATTGGCTACGAAACTGGGCTAGAAACCAGACGCAAGCAATCACCAAAGAGGCATGTACAGTGTTTGTTGGTACAGATGTGAGTTCAAGTAAGCAGGAAAATTTGGTTATTGAATGCAAAAATGTTTATAAAAAACTGGTGCCTGGATGAAAACGAACCAATGTGACCTATCTATAATTAATGCCTACCTCGGGAACCTCTAGGTTAGTTTTTTTTTTTTTTTAATAAATAGATGGCACTACAATCACGCTGAACACACATAAATAGAACTTATTTTTAAGGGGAGATGGGTGGGGGGTGGCTTGTGGGACTTAAAGTCCCAGAATCCTGGTTATTTCTATCAGGTTGCTGGAGGGAGTCAATGTGGTGATTTTGCTGCTGGATGACTTGATTAAAATTTTTCTCGAGCTCCTGGATCAGAAAGCTTACTCCAGCCAGGCTTTGAATGGCTTTGTCTTTAAGTTCTGTCCGCATGTTGCGGGCGGCCTCTATACACTCTTTGACGGTGAATAGTTTCTCTTTTATTCCTTCTTCTAGCTCCATGATGATGTCTTGAGACTTATCCATTCTAACTCTTTAGGTATTAATTTATTGTATTGACTTTAATTTTATTTATATACTATTCCTATTATACTATTATTTATATACTATTCCTACTGTATTATTTTAAAACTTTACCTAACCCAGGCACCAGAATGAATGAGGTGTTTTACTATGTTTTACTCAAATATAAGCACTCCTGAACTGGAATCTGACATTATGACTGTTCTTGTTGACCAGTTTGGACAAGGGGATTATGAATGTATTCCCAAATGACAAGATAAATACGTTAATTGATTATCTAACATTTTATGGCAATTGTTTCAAACAATTTGCCCAAAAAATGAACAACAGAAAATTGTAAATCACTCTACCATGACAATGCTAGGCTGCATATAGATATTACAATTATTACTTATCTAGGGAAATACATAATTACTATCCTTGCAATCTACTGCAGACTGGAAACATGAGACATACAACTTACAGATCTCATATGCAATGCCATATGTATAACTTTAAGATCATTACAAATTTCTCACTGCACAGTAACTTTTCAGACACCCTGTGCTTTACCCTATCTAGAATTCATTTCAAAAATACGCAGACAAGTAATAGAATACAGCATGCTTTTGTACAAAAGTGTAATTTATTTATAGTGAAACAGTAAATTTTTTTGTGTGTAGAGTTTAGAGGTCTATATTTATCACAATGAAAACAAACTGCTGCTCAGGACCTCACACTATAAAGTTACAGCTTATGGTCATACTTATAGATTCATTGTTATATAGTAATGGGTGGAAAACCTCTTATCGAGCTGCAATTTGAAAAAATTGTAGACCTATAAATTCCCACTGTCATTTGTCTGTCTGTCCATCTTTCCTTAATCCCAAAATCTGAGTTAGATGAAAGACGAGATCAGATATGAAAACCTTCGGGCAGGTATGGGCAACCTTTTTCTACGTAAGGGCTACATTTGAAACTTTCAAACTGACACTGGCCACACATAAAGAAAAATGTGCGGGTTAATCACAAATATTTATCATCACCAGTAGACAATATGATGCATGAACAAATTATATTCCAGTATAACTTTTTTAAAATAAATGTTGTATAGTTAATGTCTATTTTTAAGTTTGATTTATTAAAATAATTAATAAAACTCATCTAATGCCTTATTTAAAAACCAAATGATAAATTTTTACAACTTTCAGATATTTACTTACCTACAATATTTACAAAATCATACCACAAAGACTGTTAAATGTGGCAAAATTAAACAAATTAGACAAAATTAATTTTTAAGCTTTCAAAAGTACATAAGAAAATAATAATCTAAACTTTAATACCTTACCATTATGTCTTTCAAAATTCTCAGATGAATTAGGAGACACGTTAATACAAATATTATCCTTTGAGCTGCTCGGATATTTGAAAAGATCTTCACTACTATCACTGTCCACATCTTTCGTCAAAGATGCCGATAAATTCTTTGCCTTTGCGTTTGCACTTTTCAAGTAAAATCTTTCTTTCAAATTAAAAACTGTACTTTTGTTTGGGGAATTTGGAAAAAAATTAACGACTGCTATGTCATCTCTTTTGGGCGTTTCAACAGTTTCATCATTGTCGCTGTAAGTAATGGAAACAAATTCATTGTGCCAACTTTTTCTCTGTTTACATTCACCATTAACACTGTCTTTATCGTCAAAAATGATTACTTCTGGCACAACAGAACTAGTGGGCTTGAATTCGGACACGACTTTGATGTCGTCAGAACTGCTGGATGTATCCGACGATATCGTTATAGGATTTTTAATGTCTCCTTGCACTATATTATTACAAGTTTTGGATTCTGCGGCCGAAAAATTGCTAGCCAAATTGAGTTTTGAATCAGTAAAAGCATTCATCTGGATAACTTCGTAGGATTCATTTTGTGCAAAATGAATTTGGCTATAGAGAGCAATTTCTACATCACTGTCTATCCTGTCTTCATCACTCTGTTCCCTGTCAGATTCTTCTAAAGCATAATCTTCATTAAAAATATCATCATCAAATACATATGCCATCACCAAACTAAAATGAAAAAGTCATATTATACTTTTAAAGATAGAACAATTGTTATTACTAGCCTAATTAAATTGTTATATCTTCTGAATTACATTTGCACTTAAGTTTGTTTAAGACATTCAGTTTATTAAGTATTTCTTAAATTAAAATTCTACTAATGGATTTTCTGTTTTGCAAGTGTTTTTAATATCAATTAGGCTATATATCAAACAAATTAAATAATGATAAAAATTTAAGCAATCACAGTTAGCTAAAATAAATCTGATCTCAAATTTTTGATTGTGTATCAAGCAAAAAATCAAAACACTACTTTACTAAAACTTAAATAACTAAAATAAATAANAGGGCATAAGACGAAGAGACTAGATTTTAAACAAAGGAACTGGTTTCTATTGTTTACAGGCAGGACAGAAATTGCCTAATGGAGAGGAAATACTATATTAAGTTATTAAGATGGATTATTATTTAAATGAATTATATTTGTGTTTTATATATGAATAAATAGATTATTTTGGACTTTTACATTTATTTTATCATCATTATCATTATTTTCATTTTTGTTTTAATATTATCATTATTAAATTTTTTTTTTACCCATATATACACACAAACATACCCGTCATATATATACATGAGAAAACATATATTCAGAGAAATTCCCTGTAGAAAAGTGATACAGCCTAGCCAGGAACAGTGACAGTTTGCGCAACTAGCAGAAAGGGTTTTATTGAGGACCGTAATGGCTTGCACACTGAATAAAGCAATCTTTTAGTAAGTTAAAACAGTCAATGTCCTCTACTACAGCATGGAGAGGAACCGGCCAAGCCTGCAACCGGTTGCAATGGAAGGTGATCAATTTTCTTCGACAGATATCAAAACGGCTACAGTCATATATGATATGTTCAATTGTGTCCGGAACCTGGCAACCACAATTACAATTTGGGTTATTTATGATTTTGAATCTATGTAGATAGCTATTTAGTTTACCATACTGTGTTAATAAAGTTGTAGTGAAATGGTCATGATGTTCTGAATTAATTTTAATCCTGTGACTAACAGTTGGGAAGAAGCTATGCATTAGAGCACCATTTGTGTCTGTTTGCCATCTACAGTCCCATTGCTGAATTGATCTCTGTCGAAGAATGCGCTTAGCGTGCCCTAAAGGAAAGATTGAATAATCTATATTACTATTTAAGTATGCACTAGTAGCCAGGAGGTCAGCTAAGTCTTTTCCCAGACAGGCAGAGTGCGCCTTAACCCAACAGGCCTTAGTGTTGTGCAAGGCAACACATTTTTTGAATAAGTTGTATGTTTCTAAACTTAGTTTGGTGGCTATTTTAGGTCTTTTTAAACATGCCAAAGCAGTCTGCGAATCAATGCAGAGTAGCACATGGTTCAGTTTAGTTTCGATTATGTAATTTAGAGCATGCCAGACAGCTAAAATTTCAGCCTGAAAAATGGAACAATCCTGATGTAGCTTAAAGTCTATACAATGCAAAACTTGCATGCCTGACAGGAAAGCCATAGCTGCCCCCATGCCGCGGTCAGACCTCGAACCATCAGTGAATATCTTAAGTGGATGGTGCTCATCATAATCTATCAATGCGCCTTCATGTGAATATGCAGGGTGAGGAAGCTGCTCCACGCTAGTTTGGATAGCATACTGAACACAGTTATTATTTAGGTTCAAAGTACCTCCCTTCTTAATATTACAGTAATCATATTGCTCTCTAAGCAGTAGATCCAATGGTAATTTGTTAGCTATAAGTAATGCTGTTTCTCTTGAAATAGTCCTGTACCCCTTTATTATTTTAATACAGATTCGTCTTTGAAATTTTAATAGCATATCCCTATTCTTTTGGTACTTGAGAGCATCACCCCAGACCCCTACAGCATATCCCAGATATGGTAGCACAGCTCCTTCGTAAATAACATCTAAAGTCTTAGAATTAAGTCCCCATCGTAGGGTCGCTATTCTATTTAACATGTGAAGCAATTTCTCTGCCTTTCCCAACTGCACACGGATGTGAGGTGAACAGCTAAGTTTGTCATGTAATGTAACTCCTAGATATTTAATTGAATTTACATATTCCAAATCTTTACCATTTAAAGTCAAAGGTGGTTTATTAATTTTTCGTTTTCTTGTTACGAATAGCAATTTAGTCTTGTCAGTATTAAATTTTAATTTTGTTTCATTAGCCCAATTTTGTAGACTGGATAGTATGGAACTAGCTTTCTTTTTAAGAGAATATATATTCTTGTCAGTCACCGTCACAAGCAGGTCGTCGGCAAAGGCAAAAAGTTCACTTTCGGTGGGAAGCCTGATCCTAAAAACAGTGTTCATTAGAATATTCCACAGAGACGGGCCAGAAGCAGAACCCTGAGGAACACCCAGTGATACATCCTTAGTGGATACTGCTGTATTGTACCCTAAAGACACCTTCCTGTCTTGAAAGTAACTTGCCACAAGGTTATACAGGTTCTTTGGTACTTCGGCAGTCCGAAGCTCGCGTAGGATTAAGGCGGGCCAGGCAGTGTCAAATGCCGAGGAAATGTCCAGTGAAATTACTATGCATATTTTTTTATTACTTAAGGCATGTTGCATTATATCTCTAACTTTAATCAGGGGGTCAACAGTAATCTTCTGTGGAGTGAAGCCAAATTGATATCTATTTAGGAATTTTTTCTGATTTAAATGGTAATTTATTCTATTTATTATTAATTTTTCTGAAATTTTTCCCTAATACTGAGAGCAAACTAATTGGCCTAAAGGATTTAGGATTGTCAAGAGTTTTGCCTGGTTTTGGAATGAGTTTCACCACTGCATGTTTCCAGGCAGTGGGGAAAACACCAACAGATAAACACAAATTATAAATATTAACTAGAGAGTCAGGTGAGGTGCTAAAGACATTTTTTATAATCTCTGCATTCAACCCATCCTGACCAGGTGCCCTCTTATTCTTTCGAGCCAAAATGATTTCTTTAATTTCCGAACAAACAAAGGGCAGATCATCATCCATGTGGTATGGTTGCTGAATACAGTTTCTTATTTCTCTGTGAGAATCACTATCATTTTCAGTATTATCAGTATGAAAGAAATGATTTAAGAACATATTGGCTATTTCTCTGTCATCATACAGAGTCTTGCCTTGTACATTTTTGATTGCTAATTTGGAAGAACTAGTAATAAAGCTTTTCTTTAATAATTTATAAATGCGACCCCATGGATTAACATTGCCCTCGTCTGTACAAAACCTCTTCCAGGATTCAGTTTTTGAGAATTTAATTAAAGTTTGGTAGCATCGCCTGTCTTCTAGATATTGTTGTTTAAAATTTGTACGTTCTGGGCCACTAGATCGCTGAAGTCTTCGTCTTAACCTATTGACATTTGCTCTGGAGACCGTCAATCCATGACTCCACCAGGGAACAGAGTGTCTATACCATTTTTTGAGTGGAATACTTTTGTCTGCAGCTTTTTGAATAATCTCTATGAATTTTTGAATAATGTATTCCACTGGATGATTTTGTTGAATTAAATTGTTAATCTCTGGGATATCTTCAGAGAATGTTTTGCTAAATCTGCTCCAGTCAGCTTTTTGGACATTATAGTTTCTACCAAATGACTCGCTAGTTTCTGAAGTCCTAGCTGTAAATAATTCAATGTCAAATAAGATATATCTATGGCCTGAAAGTGATTCTGCTAGCAAGACTCTCCAATTTTTAATATTAATTCTACCTTTAGTTAAAGTCAAATCAATATAACTCTCTCCCTGATGGGAAGAGAATGTAGGTGGTCCGCCTAAATTTTGTATATTTAAATCTAAATGATATATAAGTTCTAAAATTCTCACTCCTCTCGGATTTTGAAGCCTGTCAAACCAGACAGGCGACCTACCATTTGCATCAGTGCCTATCACGTAAGGAAATTTAAAAGCAGAGAAAAGTCTATGAATGACCACAATCTGTTCATCAATATCACCAGATGGTTTTAAATAAGTAGAGTTTACTATAAATTTAGAATTTTTTGTACGGATTAATACTGTGCTAGAACACTCACTTGACAGCTCCTCGATGAAATAGGACGAGATGCTTTTATTAAATACCAACACTGCAGAGGCAATATCTAGGCTATAACAATCGATCCACCCCGGAATTCCCAGTATCCGAGACGTAGCGTATGGTTCTTGAATCAATGCTATATCTATCTTGTGGTCTGAAGCAAACTTAATTAAGTGATCTGTAGCGGTAGAGCAGCGGTCGAGGTTAATCTGCAATATTTTTAGATCCATTATTGCTTAGTGCTATTGGTACTTAGTTTAATGTAGTAGTTTAACACAGGGCAGTGATGGCTACGGGCCCCATGCCTGGGATCCACTTGGTCCGCGTCCCGTCTGCACCCCTTATTATAACGCAGACAGTTGATACACAACATGTCATGAGGTTCAACGTTGCATTCTCTTGAGCAATGATTTGCTTCTGCACAGTCGGCACAGCGAACTTCACTGCGGCATGTTTTAGTAGTATGTCTGTAATCCCAACACTTGCCACATCTTTTGTAGTAGTGAAAAGTATATATTTTCCTCTTCCTCCAACCCATGTAAAGAGTGTCACCTGCCTCCAAAAATATCCTTCTGAGCTCGGGAGACGACAAACACCCACGACCGTTCTCCCCTCTCTTCCCTGCCCAGGAAGAAGACATGCTTAATATGGTTCTCAGTGAGCATGTGAGCATTTTGTTTTATAATGTATTCTTTCATTTTCTCTTCGCTGATCTCCCAAGGAACCCTTGGGATAATTATCCTTGGGTTTCTTAAACTGGGAGCCCTTGCTTTTACGTCTCCACTGCATTTTAGGGTGTTTAACAACTTAACTGCTCCTTCTTTATTGTTGCAGTTTATAGCAAATCCTTTTAATTTTGCGGACACCAGCTACACCAATGCCCAAGTTGGTAATGTCCACCTCCTTCTCAATCTTTCCAATTATCTCCTCACTGTCAGCATTTTCATCTGGATAAACCAATAAAACTTTATCGTTAGCAAGTCGAGAGGGCCTCTTCACTACGTCCGCATAACTACTTTTATTTCTTGTGGGACTTAAAGTCCCAGAATCCTGGTTATTTCTATCAGGTTGCTGGAGGGAGTCAATGTGGTGATTTTGCTGCTGGATGACTTGATTAAAATTTTTCTCGAGCTCCTGGATCAGAAAGCTTACTCCAGCCAGGCTTTGAATGGCTTTGTCTTTAAGTTCTGTCCGCATGTTGCGGGCGGCCTCTATACACTCTTTGACGGTGAATAGTTTCTCTTTTATTCCTTCTTCTAGCTCCATGATGATGTCTTGAGACTTATCCATTCTAACTCTTTAGGTATTAATTTATTGTATTGACTTTAATTTTATTTATATACTATTCCTATTATACTATTATTTATATACTATTCCTACTGTATTATTTTAAAACTTTACCTAACCCAGGCACCAGAATGAATAAAAACAGTTCCTCACAAAAACAGCAACACGTCTTAACAGAACACTCCTGAACTGGAATCTGACATTATGACTGTTCTTGTTGACCAGTTTGGACAAGGGGATTATGAATGTATTCCCAAATGACAAGATAAATACATTAATTGATTATCTAACATTTTATGGCAATTGTTTCAAACAATTTTCCCAAAAAATGAACAACAGAAAATTGTAAATCACTCTACCATGACAATGCTAGGCTGCATATAGATATTACAATTATTACTTATCTAGGGAAATACATAATTGCTATCCTTGCAATCTACTGCAGACTGGAAACATGAGACATACAACTTACGGATCTCATATGCAATGCCATATGTATAACTTTAAGATCATTACAAATTTCTCACTGCACAGTAACTTTTCAGACACCCTGTGCTTTACCCTATCTAGAATTCATTTCAAAAATATGCAGACAAGTAATAGAATACAGCATGCTTTTGTACAAAAGTGTAATTTATTTATAGTGAAACAGTAAATTTTTTTGTGTGTAGAGTTTAGAGGTCTATATTTATCACAATGAAAACAAACTGCTGCTCAGGACCTCACACTATAAAGTTACAGCTTATGGTCATACTTATAGATTCATTGTTATATAGTAATGGGTGGAAAACCTCTTATCGAGCTGCAATTTGAAAAAATTGTAGACCTATAAATTCCCACTGTCATTTGTCTGTCTGTCCATCTTTCCTTAATCCCAAAATCTGAGTTAGATGAAAGACGAGATCAGATATGAAAACCTTCGGGCAGGTATGGGCAACCTTTTTCTACGTAAGGGCTACATTTGAAACTTTCAAACTGACACTGGCCACACATAAAGAAAAATGTGCGGGTTAATCACAAATATTTATCATCACCAGTAGACAATATGATGCATGAACAAATTATATTCCAGTATAACTTTTTTAAAATAAATGTTGTATAGTTAATGTCTATTTTTAAGTTTGATTTATTAAAATAATTAATAAAACTCATCTAATGCCTTATTTAAAAACCAAATGATAAATTTTTACAACTTTCAGATATTTACTTACCTACAATATTTACAAAATCATACCACAAAGACTGTTAAATGTGGCAAAATTAAACAAATTAGACAAAATTAATTTTTAAGCTTTCAAAAGTACATAAGAAAATAATAATCTAAACTTTAATACCTTACCATTATGTCTTTCAAAATTCTCAGATGAATTAGGAGACACGTTAATACAAATATTATCCTTTGAGCTGCTCGGATATTTGAAAAGATCTTCACTACTATCACTGTCCACATCTTTCGTCAAAGATGCCGATAAATTCTTTGCCTTTGCGTTTGCACTTTTCAAGTAAAATCTTTCTTTCAAATTAAAAACTGTACTTTTGTTTGGGGAATTTGGAAAAAAATTAACGACTGCTATGTCATCTCTTTTGGGCGTTTCAACAGTTTCATCATTGTCGCTGTAAGTAATGGAAACAAATTCATTGTGCCAACTTTTTCTCTGTTTACATTCACCATTAACACTGTCTTTATCGTCAAAAATGATTACTTCTGGCACAACAGAACTAGTGGGCTTGAATTCGGACACGACTTTGATGTCGTCAGAACTGCTGGATGTATCCGACGATATCGTTATAGGATTTTTAATGTCTCCTTGCACTATATTATTACAAGTTTTGGATTCTGCGGCCGAAAAATTGCTAGCCAAATTGAGTTTTGAATCAGTAAAAGCATTCATCTGGATAACTTCGTAGGATTCATTTTGTGCAAAATGAATTTGGCTATAGAGAGCAATTTCTACATCACTGTCTATCCTGTCTTCATCACTCTGTTCCCTGTCAGATTCTTCTAAAGCATAATCTTCATTAAAAATATCATCATCAAATACATATGCCATCACCAAACTAAAATGAAAAAGTCATATTATACTTTTAAAGATAGAACAATTGTTATTACTAGCCTAATTAAATTGTTATATCTTCTGAATTACATTTGCACTTAAGTTTGTTTAAGACATTCAGTTTATTAAGTATTTCTTAAATTAAAATTCTACTAATGGATTTTCTGTTTTGCAAGTGTTTTTAATATCAATTAGGCTATATATCAAACAAATTAAATAATGATAAAAATTTAAGCAATCACAGTTAGCTAAAATAAATCTGATCTCAAATTTTTGATTGTGTATCAAGCAAAAAATCAAAACACTACTTTACTAAAACTTAAATAACTAAAATAAATAAATAAATAAAAATTTTATATTAACGCTTTCAAGTAAGAAACCAAACTTCAGATATTTTACAAATGCAAACAAAGAAAAAAGAATAGCGAACATATGGAATCTATCCCTGCGTTTCTTTATGCAGCGAGAGTGTAGCAAAATGACGCTACAAGCAGTGTTGGCCAATTAGAAACCAGTTTCAGTGTGTTCACTGTAAAGCGCTGCATAAAGAAATGCAGGGTATGTGACAATTTGAAAGAGGAGTGGTATAAACTCTTCCCAAAAATCCGCAGCATTACTATCTAACATGATTTTTGTAATGTCACAACCTTCACCTTTCATTTCTGTTTGCTGCTTCCTGTATTAACAAGTATTAAGCTCTTTTCATGAGGTTGTTTCTATGTTCTTCCTATCTTTTCTGCATGGATCTTTGTGTGATTCCAATGTATTCACAGTTCATCCCATTTGATTAAATAAAGGGATCTTATATACAGTCCGCTGTTATCATTCCTCCATATATTAGTTTTACTTGTTTCTGATTAACTAAAAACATGCTGCAATCCTTCTAATCGTCAGGGAGTTAAGTTTCTCTGCTACTATATTGAGGTGTTTTACTATGTTTTACTCAAATATAAGATGTTTTAGCAATTCTGAAAATAGGGTATTTTAGATTCAATGTAATATGATGTAATTAGCAACTTCTAGTGCCACGCGTCTTATTTGTCTATCAGTAATTCTACGATGTTACTTTAACATTTGTATTAGACCAATATTCATAACATTAAATATTTAAGAAGTCAATTTAACTCAATCGCATTAATCTATTATAACAATATCATAAGTAGTTAGATGAAAATCTCAGAAAATTTCAATCCATTAACTGTTTGATGCTGAAGATGGCTGTCCAGTTGGCTGAAAATGTTTGAAAAATAAAAATATTCAGAGTATGTAGAAGAACAAAACATTTTTTTCCATAGACCTTGATAATGTATTTATCAGGACTTTTCATAATCTTTAAAACTATGAAGTGCATTTCACATTAGTTATCTTGATCTAGTATCAAAGCATTATCTATACTAATATTATAAAGAGGTAATGTTTGTATGTATGTATGTTAGTTTGTATGCAGCAGGTAATCTCTGAAACTACTCATCCAATTTCAAAAATTCTTTCACCAATATTTAGAATGGAACTTTAGGGTGGACATAGGCTATATATTATTCCGTTAAACATGGGGGATGGACAGTTCTTTACGGTTAGCCTTACGGAAAAGGTTACCGTAAAGAACTATGCTTCTATTTATACCATTTTAGATGCAGTTTTTTCCGTTTTTGATTGCATTTTAATAGAGTACATCAACAGAATGTACACTAAGAAGGGATTTTTCGATATTCCCCCCACGGGGGAAAGAGACAGGATTAAGGCTTACTCTGAAAAACTTGGCTTCTATTATACTATTTTAGATGCAGGTTTTTGTGTTTTTGATTGCGTTTTAATAGGGTACATCAGCAGAATGTACACTAAGAAAAAATTTTTCGAAAAATTTTCCCCCACTGGGGAAGTGTTATACATTTATAATAGATACATTTTGAGCCACAACAAGGTGTGGCGGGGTCTGCTAGTTTAATATATTAGGACTGTGGATAGTAGAACATCTTTCCATACAACTAACATGTCTTCTACAGCAGTGATCACTAACATTTCTGATTTCACAGACCACTAAACTCAATTTTGAATTCTGTGATGAAATTAAAATGATACAAATATCTTTAGAATAATTTTACTTTATTAATATGAAATTCACTTGTTTAATTATAACAAATTAGTGTGAAGTTTATTGCTCCTTGTTTGAAATAAGTTTATAGATTCTTGGCTCTTTTCCATGAAGGATGACAATTGCACTCACATTATTTATTGTTATTATTTATTGATAACAGTCATTTTGTGTTTGTTTAGGATTTGAATAAAAACAACTCCCAATATGTGAGAAAAAGCAACCAAGCATTTTGCATTTCTTTAATACTTTGCATAACCTTGATCAATGTCCAAATTTCTCTGGAAACCACCAAAATTTTCAGACCACTGATGGTCTGTCAGAAAATTTGGTGGAAAACCCACTGCCGACCACTGTTCTACAGTACTGGCCATGGAAACTGCATCACCTATAATATCCTGTAAAAATGTGTTTATGTTTTGAAGTATTGTTTTACTGCATACCTGCAAAAAATCATAAAAATTGATCATCTGTGACATCATAAACATGAAAATGCTTTTCAATGGCTGACAGTCTGCTTTAGCAATGCTTCCAATAATTGTACCTTCCACTGGTATACACATACATTTTCACAGTTAACACTGTAAAAAAATCCATAATTGTTGTTTTGAATGCTGAAGGTTTACTCTGTCATGAAATAGCATAGAATGCACATTGTCTTCAATCAACTATTGTGTGTTTGTTTGTAAAGATGATGTCAACATGGCAACATTTTGTGGATGTGTAGTATTTACTTGTAATATGTAAATGCAATAAAATATTACTATGACTGTTTGACAATATCATCAGAGATTTTGGGTAGTATTTTATTATAAAAACAGTTAAAATGTAACGACTTGTTGTATCATGCACATACAATCATTGCTACTTCATTTGCACAGTCTTCATATTTGTTTTAACAACAGAGGGTGAAAAATAAACTTCGTTAACATCTTTGAAAATATTTCTTTCCTGTGTTATTTGAGATGCAAAGCATGCATATTTTATCATGTCGCAAAAGCTGGTGTGCTCAACTGGTTGTGAATTAGAAATTATATTTTAAAAGCATTTATATTATTGATTTTAAGAAGATAACTATAGTTCTGTAGTTTTTTGATAAAATTTTTAATCTGTCTATTAAAAATAAACATTGCAAAGCTGATAAAAATAACTATATATTTCAGTGGGATAGAAAAACTGTATATAAGAAATTTAATAATGATAAGGTTAAATTATAAATGTAATATAAAAACTTTACATAAGGGGATTGAACTCAAAGACACTGCAGGTGATGCCTTAAATAACCACATCTTACTGCTACTTTGTGAATCAGCCTTCCATATTGGTATTAATAGTTGTAGAAAACTTTTATCCTAAATTTCTCAAGAATGCCTGAATAGTGGGTCATGCGGCTTTGGTAGAGTACATGTAAATACTATTCATCCACCAAATTTCACCAAAATCAATAACGACAATCTGCCAAAAGTTTCCTTTGTTAGAGGTTAATTTGAGGGTACAAATGCACCTCCAAATGATGTGGTTGGGACCTTATCAAAGAAGCCTGTGACCACAGGAGTAAAATGTCATCTAGAGATAGGGTTGCCAACTATCCTGCATCATGTAGGACCGTCACACATTTTTGAATGAAATCCTGCAACACGCAAAGACACACAAAAATCCCACAAAATATCTTAAAGCATAGATCGTGATAGATTGACAAAGTTAGCTTACATCAATCATTGTCACATAACACTACTTATATAGAAAATCAGACTTTCTTTCAAGAAACTTTCAGCACTGACAGATGTTTTTAGCTTTCCAGCAAAAAAAAAAAAGTAGCCAACTCTGAAAACATTCTTCTTTGATAAATAACCCGAGATTTGATGATAAAATCAAAAAGATAGTTTTCATGAATAGGTAAGAATGTAAAAATTCAAGGTAAAAGCCTTGAATTTACAATATAACATTAATACATATGATCTATACAACAAGATAGCTATAGTTAAAGAAAAAGTAACAAGTGTAATGATGGAAAATTTAAGTGTTCCTGAAAAATGGGTAAAAACTTTAAATTGTAGTAAACCCATTGCCAAACTTACTCAAATTATTGACATTTTGCCAGAGTATTCCAGCTACTAATGCTTTTGTAGAATGTTTTTTTCTCTTTTGAATCAATGTTTTGGACAAGAAACTGAAATAGACATGTGAAATTAATAAATTGGCAGCATTTATACTTCTTCTAACCGACGCTCCACAGTGTACCCGAAAAAGGCCTATTAAGAAGGCCGAAAACATTTGTACTCTGGTTAATAAGGCTAGAAATTAGTGAGAAAGGTTTTGTGCTGATAATTCTAATAAATAGGGAATTGGTAATTAAGTTAAATTCAAAGGAATCCCATCGATAGATGTACAAAACAGTGCTAGAAGATAAAAAGCTTTTTACTGAAGCACGATCTTAAAGTAAATACGATACCTCAGTTTTCGTCGATAATCTGTCCGAAAACAACTGACAAAATCCAANTGGGTAAAATTATAAATTAGTAATTACAGTGATACCTCAGTTTTCGTTGATAATCCATCCATAAACAACCAGCAAAATCCAAAACGAATGAAAACTGAAGCAATTATTTCCATACAAATCAATTTAAATCCAATTAATTTGTTCTAAACACTCCAAAATACATACCAAAAACACTTTTTATAGAGAATGAATGTAGTGTTTAATACTAAAAACAATAAGAAATTAATATAAAATGAATCCATAAACAACCAGCAAAATCCAAAACGAATGAAAACTGAAGCAATTATTTCCATACAAATCAATGTAAATACAATTAATTTGTTCTAAACACTCCAAAATACATACCAAAACACATTTTATAGAGAATAAATATAGTATTTAATACTGAAAACAATAAGAAATTAATATAAACTGAATATAAAAGACTAATACAATGGCCTCCAAAACAGAATTGCCATCTAACTGTTCTTGATTAATCCAAATTAATAATAACTGTTCGACATCTTCAATTACTTGCGATCACGCCTTTCACTACTTTAGCCTCCTTTACTGCTTTCTTTTTTGCCACAATGGAACTTTTATCACAAATGGTTACTTCCCATACCCGCGGCTGATTTCAGCAATCTTAATGCCGTACTTGTATTTTTCAACAGTTTCCTTCAACTCGAGCATGTTCCTGGCCTTCTTCTTCAAAGGACTGCTGGCTAGAAACTTTCTTTGGTTTCATGATGGAAGGAAAGCAATGCTTTTGGTTAGATGCGCGGGATAATGCTCACACAACGAGAAACAACGCCACACTGAGCAGGCAAATGTGTGGGTCGCCTTTTCTTTTCGCAAAATTAGCAGCGAAATCACTTAGGCACGCCGACAAAATCCAAGACAAATTTTTTGTGGAAAAAATTGATGAAAACCAAAACTGACGATAACCGAAGTCAACGAAAACCAAGGTATTACTTTAGACATTTAAGAAATAAATTGTTTCATATGAAAGTCCCCTAATTTTTATAAAAATGTCTCCCAAAGAGATTTTATCCAGTTGGCAACCCTATCTAGAGGAGTCTAAGATGGGGGGAGTCATTTAATTTACTCAACATGCTTTAATACAGACACAGTCAGACAGTCAGACAGACACACAGACAGACAGACACACAGACACACATACATACATACATATATATATATATATATCATATAATCAAAAATTTAAGAAAAAATTTCTTTCGTAAGTATAATAACATTAAAAATTCACGTGAAATTATAATTAAATGTGTCAAATTTTATAAAAATTATTTAAATATAAGTTTAAATGTTACGGTAGAAACACGTGGAACATCACCACGCACTAAAAATTTATATAATTAAACCATTTCGAGCTTAATATTATAAAAAATTACCTGAATATTACTTAAAATATAAATATTATTATTTTATAATTCATGTATTTTACGCTTATAATTTAAAATTTGTTAAGTTTATACTACAGTTTATACAATAATAACAAACATGGACGATCGCCATGACAGTTGACGTAATTGCCAAATTTTTTTAAAATTGCATGGAAAACTTTTGTAAATTATTAAATATATTTTCATTTTCATTTAACTTTATTAAAGTATTTTAGTAATAATTTAATATATATTTTAATATTTATCGCGAATTATTTTAATTAGCCCAAATTTCGCACTATAGATGTAATTTAGCTAGCCGACAAAATCTTATTACTTTTCATTAATTTAAATAAAACTTATTTAAATTAATGCCGGAAAAATTGTTTTTTTTTCTTTTGTTAATTCCTATGCGCTGAACAAAAAAATGAAGTTAAAATTTCCCTGGCAAGTAGGTTTTGCGTTGTTATTTTACGTAATTTAAAAATACTCGATGCAGAGACAATGTTAAAGGAGTTGTAGCGCAGTTTCTGGGCAACAAAAAACAGAAAACTACGAAAAACTTGTAGGAGAATTACTTGAAAACTACAGTAAAATGGGTTTAGAATGTCCCTTAAACTAAATTTTTTAAATTTGCATGTGGCTTGTCGGGCTCTGTCTCTCATTTCCCCTGCCGTCCCATTCTAGACTGACCCCACGACGGGCCTGTAGAAAACTCCTCTTTGTTGCTACAGGGTATAAACATTCAATATTAATTAATTTATTACGTAAATAACAATTTCATTTCCAATAAAAGTCCAGAAAAAAAGTATCTCTCAGTAAAACTCTGCCCACAAAACCATTGAATACTGGTAGTTGGTCATGTGTTCGCGCCTGTTCAACAGACTGATACGTGAAGTTTTCCTGATTTCCTTCACGTGTCTAACACCTAAATAGGGACCAGTAGAAAATCCTCCCAGGTGGGACCTAGGCGGATCGTCCACGTGTTGTGTGTCGTATTCCATTAAATTAAACCAAACCAAATCAAATGAAATTGCTTCCCTACTGCTCTACAGACTGCTACTGTCATGATCATATGCAGTAACGCAGAATTTTTACAAAACTCTAATTATTCTGCGATCTTGAACACGTTATTCAACTCCCTCTCTGCAGGAATTCTAAATAGTTCAATCAGAATACTTTCTCTGTAGGTGCAATTCACCGTTGATTAGTATGACGTCAAGACCAATTAAACACTTGCGTATTTAAGAAACGATTTGTTAAGAGAAAATGAATAATGACGTAGATTACGAAAACAGTAAAACATGTTAAGCCTTTGGGTTTGTTGTGGGTGTATTGAGTTCATCATGGACTAATGAAATTAAGAAATGCAACCTGGTCTTCATTGTAAGACAGTCGCCCATTCCAGTTAACTAAATATAACAGTCAAAAATGCGGTCACAATAGACAATCATTTTATATCTTTCGCCATCTTGAACATAGTCTCTGATTCGCTAACTCGGGACATTCTTCAAACACGAAGTACTCAGAACAATTGTCTCTAACATTTTGCATTACTGAATCTAGCTCAGATCAGCAAGTTGGTACTTTTACTGCCTTGACTATCCGGCTGATTATATCTTACAATATGGGAAATAAATCCTCAAACTATTGTTTAGGCTCGAAAATAATGTTAGAATGCCGTTTGTCGTTGTTAATTCGACGACGACGACAAACGCCAAAAAAAAAAAAAAAAAAAAAAACGGAAACTGTTGCCGGAAGAGTTTTAGCAACTCGTTGCTGGATTGTTTCATTCTTGGAAACTTAAGGGTCCATACGATGTTTCAAGCAGGCGATCCAGAATACAGACGGAAATTGTTGATTGTCTTCACTCTGATGTGAAGACATCACCCCTAGTCTAGGTGATGTCTTCACCTAGACTAGGGGTCCCCAAACTTTTTATCCCGTTTTTATGTCCGATCATCCCCTTTATAGAATATTTGCCTTCTTATCGACTCCCAGATTAAGTATTTGACAAAAACATTAAATCATTTTTGCATTTCTAATGTTAAGCGATAAGGAGACACGCATAACAACCCTACAAAAGAATTTATAGTTCCCATATTTTATAAAATCCACCCAATAACACAGAAAAAGGAGATATTTTCCACTGATTTATAATCTTAAAAAATAATAGCAAAATTATGGATAGATGGAAATTTGCCTGTAGTTCTTTAAACCGCACATATCATAATACGTAAAATACACACTTATCTTTGAAAACATAACATTAGTTAGTAAGAGGTGTTTTCATCCAATATGTCATTTTGCGACTACTATTGAATACCTTAAAAATATGTAGACATACCTTTTTATTAAAATAGTTGATATTAGTGGGATGGATGTCTCTGAAGAGAAGCAGCAAGATTATTGATATTCGGTTGAAAATTGGTAAGTTTTAGTCGCAAATCACCACGGTTTTCCAAGTTCAATCTGTTCCTCTGTAGGATATTTAGTGGCAATATTGTTATTGCTCCAAAATTCACTGAGGTTTTTATTTTTAAATAACGCTTTAGCTTCGAGATCTACACATATTTCACTCAATTCATCTTCTAAGCCAATTTCACTACCTTCATTATCTATTTTTACATCAAATGGATTAGCAAACCATTCGGGAACATGCATATTCTCCAAGTCTTCGAAACGTGCTTCAAAGACTTCTCTTAATACGCGAAACCCGCAACCCGACGGCGGCCGTGGAATCTTTCCGAAAAGCGAAATAATAATGGGCCAAATCCTAAGAATTTGATTTATTTCATGCCATGGCCAAAAATGGACGAAAAAGATATTTATTCGAACGAATTTCGAGCGATTTTCGGAGATGGTCAAGCCTCGAGACGTAGAATTTAAAAAGATAGTCTTTTACCTCTCCACGGCGGACATTCTGCACCATGTAAATGCAGAAGATAATTTATTTATCAAATGATTGAAGCAAAATTTAAAAAAGAAAAATAATTATCAATTAACTAATTAAAAAACAATTTAAAAAATTGATTTTTTTTATTCAATTTTTTACGAAATTCGAACATTGTTGACGCGTTTTTCAACGTTTCTTCGAAATACGTCACACATGACGAATCGCAGTTCGATTGTGTTCCTTGTTGCGATCGGACGTGTTTTTGTTGTGCTCTTGGATTGAGTTGCTTTTTTGCGGAGAAGATTCAAGATTTTTCAGGTAAGTCTTACTTGTTAGTCCATATTGACCCTAGATGTTAGAATTTATTTAATACTAGCTGCAAGGACCCGCTTCGCTGGGTTTTTATTTGTGGGCAAAAAGTAACGATAGTGAAGATTAAGATAATTACATTATAGTCAATCTTACCCGTTTTCACAGAATACAAGAATTAGGTCCCCCGTTTCCAGACTAATTAGAGAATTTTTACGTTTAGTCAAACGAACTATTTTCAATTTGATCAATTTTCTGGAACGTTTACAATCGTTCTATAATCGAACCAATTCGAATTCGAAAATTTTAAAAATCGAAATAGAAAATCTTCCACTTTCAACCACTTTCAAGCCCATATCTCCCGCACCCTTATAGCTATCGAGATGCAACCACTACAGTGCACGAATGGAGACTTGGGGCTACCACTACATACAAACACCATTCACGTGCAATGTGTAGTTTTGGCGGAAAAGTGAAATATAGGGACATACATGTCCATTTATATATATAAATATATATATATAGATTACTTGAAGAATCGGTCCCAGAAGACATCTCGGCACATCGTTCGATGGCCGACCGTTTGCGCTTCGGATTCGAATCTTTTAGGTTTAAAAAGGCAGCTGCGGTGAGAATTTTGCTTTTACTTGGAAGAATTTAAGCATTAATTTAAGCTTTTGTTTTGACTGGACTAATTGCAAATTTTCTTTTTTACAGAATGAAGACGTTGGTGCGTTGTTGGAGGCGGAGGCGGGCAGTGGCGCCAGAGGGAGGGGTTCCTCGGACGATGCGGAATGAGTCTGTCATTCCATGCCGTTGGAGGAGCGACAGGCAGCGGGTGAAGAAGACCTTCGCCAAGTGCGCGTGGCGTGGCATCCTCCCGGAGTCGGGATGATGCGACGCTACACCCTGGGTCCAGTGCACTTGGCCGAGGTCTTCGGGGGGGTCATCCGGCCACAGACCTTGCTGTGGAGGATGTTGAAAGTGACGGCTCGTCCGAGCTGACACTTTCTATTTGGTCGCATTCTGCCTGTTCGTCCGCGACGGCGACGCCACCATCTTGCCGAAGTCAGAACGGGGAGGAGTCGGAGGAGAGAGCCCCCGAAGTCCAGAGACCGTGCTGTCCATGCTTTTGTTGCTGCGGACGGCTGCGGTTGCCTTGGCCTAGGCGGTGATCTTCTTCGATTGCCTCTTCTTCACCCGGATGCGACTTTCTTACCGGATTCGACACTCTTCACCCGGACGTGACTTCTCTTACCCAGTCGTCACCCACGGACTTGTCTCCCGAACGTGACACTCGGTCGACATCAACGGATTTGACTTCCGATTGTGACCATCCGGACGTGACACGTTTACTCACCGGACGCGACATTCGGCTGACCTTTCTTCCCAAACAGCTGTTATGAGGATTGAGCTTCCTGTTAGGTTAGGTTAGGCTAGGCTAGGCTAGGTCAGGTCCTTCGCTTTTGTCGTAACACTGTTCGGGAAGAAAGACTGTCTGATAAAGGTAATAATCTTGTCCTTAGGTGATAAATGAATGAACTTCTCGCTTTCTCACTGCCTTTGTGTTTTGTAGGAACATTTGGGAGGGAGAAGAATCTCCCTTTCCAACTTTACAACGAAGAAGACCAAGTGGCGATTTATCGTACAAGTGAATATTTTTCGATGGTAAGAACTCTTTCGTTTCATTTTTTAACACATCTTATTCTCGTATGGTAATTGACTGTTTTTCTGTTTTTAGACATGCCGAAAATGCACAAACACACACACGCACGGACACAACATCACTGTACACGAAGATATAGACCGTTTAACCTTTACTCGAATTCTTGCACTCACTCACTTACACGTCAAGCGCCTCTTTCTGTGCAATTCGACACAATGAAACAACCCGAACACTCCTCGCTTCCCACAAATCCAACCCCTAGGTCCTCGTCCCGGGAAGTGGAAACGCCAATTTTAAAGATTAAAAGACTTTAAATTGGCGGCCGAAGGGGCTCTGGTAATTACAATTTGCACTCATTAGACAGAATTTCAGATATTCGATTTGTGATGACAGCCGAATCCAGATTTTCGACACAAATATTAAACACAAATTTCATATTTAATTGAACATCAAAATCACTTAAGATAACTTGATTACTCGTAGTCAATCTCTGCGGCAAATGCTTGGCTACTACACGAGAACTTTATCCATTATGTTTTCGAAACGTCAGTCAGCATGCACAGTTAAAATTTTGATAACGATGCAAGCAGTTGGTAGGGTGGCCGAGCGGTCTAAGGCGCTGGTTTAAGGCACCAGTCTCTTCGGAGGCGTGGGTTCGAATCCCACCCCTGCCAGTTAATACGTTGTTTTGCGTCGATTCGTACAAAAATGGACAAACAATAGAGAGGTTGCGGCCGAGGTTTTTAACGCGAAAACGTGTACGTCGGACGTTCAGCGCCGCTTTCCTGTAAGCCTAGAAGTTTGACACTTGTAGGAACGTCAGTAGAATCGTTCTAAACGCCATTGTCAAACTTCTAGGCTTACAGGAAAGCGGCGCTGAACGTCCGACGTACACGTTTTCGCGTTAATAACGTTAGCTGCAACCTCTTTATTGACATTGCTACGTTTGCTCAATGCGTTTATTGTAATCGATTCGCGCTTAGAATTTAAGGTTATCGGAGAGATTTCTGAAGCAAACTCGAGCTTTGCACGTTACAGTGGAAAACAGAAATAACAGAATCGTTTGCAGAATAACTGTTTCTGTGCGCTTTGCATCAGCGTTTGTTAAACATGACCGTAAAAAAGTGCAAAAGTTGTAGTACAAATAAGGTGGAGGGTAAAGAGAAAGCTTTGCGTTTCAAGATTGCGCAAAAATCTCATTGGCTGGGGCGGGATTCGATCCCGCGCCTCCGAAGAGACTGGCGCCTTAGACCGGCCAACCGCATTCGACAAATAACGCATCAATTAAGAAGAAGGCAAGAAGGTTTCGGCCTTTCTCCTAAAACCCGGTGAGTGACTACGGCTGCAGACTAAACAGGCCAGCAACGCTAGCGCATAATCACATCAACTGACATTTTTGTTTTTCATTAGATGGTCATCATTTTTCCTATTCGAAAATCACAGTCTTCCTTGTCCTGCTATCTAACCACAAGGAGAACGTTTCTTTTATTTACCTTTCAGAAAATTAAATTTCCTTTTTTAACAAACATAACTGAAAATATAGAAAACAAGATTTTTGCCTTATATTTTACAATTCCGACAACTTGTCGGTATTTAGTCAAAGGAAAATTGCTTATCTATCTAGCCTTAACGTTCGAATTTTCTTCAGAAAGGTCTTGAGTTCCTGAGTAAGATTTCTGTTTCGTATTAAGTTTTATAAGTCTGGGTTGGGTGTATTACAGAATTGCTGGTATAGTAAGAAAAGTTCTGTTCTTTCTCTCTCATCTGTGGCAGCCAAATTGATTTAAATTCTGTTCTTCACCGCAGTCGCAAGCTGCAGTCTGTCTTCTGCCAATTCTTTCTAGGTTCTCATTACTGTTGCAGTGTCCAGTATATAACTGGCTTCTTATAAAGTCAACTGAAAGCCATAGTAAATGTCTTATTCGTTCTTCAATACTCCGCAGGAAAGAACATGTATCGTCCTTTATTAGTGTTCTACCATCTTTCTTGTTTCATTCCTTATTTTAATGTTTAAAATTAGAATTCTTCCGTGTCTACTTTCTGTTGTGTTCTACCGAAAGTACCACTAATAAATCTTTGAACGTTTCTTTGAACTATTCTTAACATTTTATCTGGACGTGAAAACTTATTTTTTCTTCAGAATTGTAAATATTTTAATCTCAATCTAAATTTTATTTACTCTAAACATATGTAAGAAAGTTTACTTCAATTTTTAACCTTATTTCGTATTCGGCTGTACTCTACATTGAACAGTACAGTACATTACACGGTGGCAGATGATTGCACATTAGAAAAATCCTCAAAAATGAAATTACAAAGACAGGTGTCTTTATAATTTCATTTATTGAAAACTTTTCTGTTATTAAGTTGAAATTAAGTTAGAGAATTATTCTCAACAAAGAGACACACTTCAGTTTATTAATCTCTGTTTTATAGCATTTTATTTCGTGCTTTTGTATCGCTAGAAATTCGCAAGTTTTTAAAATTACTTTTACTTCTTTTATTTATTTATATATTTTTTTCTTTCGTTATGATTCGCGCACATTTTATTCTGTTTTGCCTTTCGGTTTAATTGTTAAAAATAATGCTTTCAACTATAATTATAAATTAGTCCAATAATAAAATGTGCAGATATAATATTTGAACTGATGCACGTAGTCAATTAATATAAAATTTAAAAGTTTTATTAAGTAAAAGTTTATGCACACATTTAATTGTTCAACACAACTATAATTGTGGCTTAAACATCGTCGGTGTGTATAAAGTCTTGTCCGTGTTTTGACCCACCTCTGTCCGTCCGGACCACGTTACAGCGCTCCGGAACTCCTTTCCTTGTCATCGTCGGTGTGTATAAAGTCTTGTCCGTGTTTTGACCCACCTCTGTCCCTCCGGACCGCGTTACAGCGCTCCGGAACTCCTTTTGTTGTCATCGTTCTTGTCCGTGTTTTGACCCACCTCTGTCCCTCCGGACCGCGTTACAGCGCTCCGGAACTCCTTTTGTTGTCATCGTTCTTGTCCGTGTTTTGACCCACCTCTGTCCCTCCGGACCGCGTTACAGCGCTCCGGAACTCCTTTTGTTGTCATCGTTCTTGTCCGTGTTTTGACCCACCTCTGTCCCTCCGGACCGCGTTACAGCGCTCCGGAACTCCTTTTGTTGTCATCGTTCTTGTCCGTGTTTTGACCCACCTCTGTCCCTCCGGACCGCGTTACAGCGCTCCGGAACTCCTTTTGTTGTCATCGTTCTTGTCCGTGTTTTGACCCACCTCTGTCCCTCCGGACCGCGTTACAGCGCTCCGGAACTCCTTTTGTTGTCATCGTTCTTGTCCGTGTTTTGACCCACCTCTGTCCCTCCGGACCGCGTTACAGCGCTCCGGAACTCCTTTTGTTGTCATCGTTCTTGTCCGTGTTTTGACCCACCTCTGTCCCTCCGGACCGCGTTACAGCGCTCCGGAACTCCTTTTGTTGTCATCGTTCTTGTCCGTGTTTTGACCCACCTCTGTCCCTCCGGACCGCGTTACAGCGCTCCGGAACTCCTTTTGTTGTCATCGTTCTTGTCCGTGTTTTGACCCACCTCTGTCCCTCCGGACCGCGTTACAGCGCTCCGGAACTCCTTTTGTTGTCATCGTTCTTGTCCGTGTTTTGACCCACCTCTGTCCCTCCGGACCGCGTTACAGCGCTCCGGAACTCCTTTTGTTGTCATCGTTCTTGTCCGTGTTTTGACCCACCTCTGTCCCTCCGGACCGCGTTACAGCGCTCCGGAACTCCTTTTGTTGTCATCGTTCTTGTCCGTGTTTTGACCCACCTCTGTCCCTCCGGACCGCGTTACAGCGCTCCGGAACTCCTTTTGTTGTCATCGTTCTTGTCCGTGTTTTGACCCACCTCTGTCCCTCCGGACCGCGTTACAGCGCTCCGGAACTCCTTTTGTTGTCATCGTTCTTGTCCGTGTTTTGACCCACCTCTGTCCCTCCGGACCGCGTTACAGCGCTCCGGAACTCCTTTTGTTGTCATCGTTCTTGTCCGTGTTTTGACCCACCTCTGTCCCTCCGGACCGCGTTACAGCGCTCCGGAACTCCTTTTGTTGTCATCGTTCTTGTCCGTGTTTTGACCCACCTCTGTCCCTCCGGACCGCGTTACAGCGCTCCGGAACTCCTTTTGTTGTCATCGTTCTTGTCCGTGTTTTGACCCACCTCTGTCCCTCCGGACCGCGTTACAGCGCTCCGGAACTCCTTTTGTTGTCATCGTTCTTGTCCGTGTTTTGACCCACCTCTGTCCCTCCGGACCGCGTTACAGCGCTCCGGAACTCCTTTTGTTGTCATCGTTCTTGTCCGTGTTTTGACCCACCTCTGTCCCTCCGGACCGCGTTACAGCGCTCCGGAACTCCTTTTGTTGTCATCGTTCTTGTCCGTGTTTTGACCCACCTCTGTCCCTCCGGACTGCGTTACAGCGCTCCGGAACTCCTTTTGTTGTCATCGTCGGTGTGTATAAAGTCTTGTGCGGCATTAGAAATTTTTTCGTTGTTCGTTGTATTTTAGTTTTTCAATGGTTGTATATTGATTAATTGTGTATTGTTTGTACTTTTTAGAATTATATTGGTTAAATTTAAGTGTTATATTATATTTTTTAGAGTTGTAATTATTTTTATGTGTGTTTTTATCTTGTATGTATTATTTTTTTGTATGATTGAATGTGTGTTTGTATTTGTGGCCCTTTTTCTCAAAATAATATTTGGATATGACAGCACTTGGCTATGATGCTGCCCACGAAAAATGTATAATTATATTTGTGATAAAATATCAAATTTAATTATATTTTATATTCTAAATAGTACAATAAATATTATATTATGGATAGTAAGAGAATAATTACATATTGTTTATTGTTATTTATGAATTATGTATATTAAATGTAAGATGGAAAACTGAATAGAACTTACCTGAGAAATATAAATAACCTATCGTCGTCCAGTGCTCCGAACAGAAACAGAAGGAGAATAATTAAAAATTCTTCTAAGGAAGATTGAGTCTGTTTCTGTCTTATCTGGAGATAGTTTAATTCGCGTATAATTGGTGTATTGGCGTTTTATTATTGTATTCAGTAGTTTACTGTAATGTACGATTTTAGTTGGAATTATTTAAATTTATTTAAATGAAAGTAAATGTTTCTTTTAATAGAAAGAAACTCATTTATAATTGATCAGTATAATATGTAAAGTGGAGACAGCAAATCTACGAAATGAACTTGGCCAACAACTGAGATCTTCAGTCTACCAACCGAATAAAATGAATTTTGCCGGATCAATTATTTTGTAAAATTGCAACCGGATTAATTAGATTAACTGCCATAATATCCCCAAACGAAAGACGAGAAAACCCTAAAAGTACTTGGAAAAGATAACTTTCGATAAGTATATAGAATTACTGTCCTACTGAATGGATTATACGCGTCAGTTGTCAGATTGTGTTATTAGACTAATGTGAATCTTTTATCTACAATTGGACAGAGAGAGGACTAGAAGATTGTCTCACCCGAATTGCGAAATGCATGAATGAATAACATTACAGTAGAGCCTCGATTATCCGACCCAATTGGGGACTGGGGTTGGTCGGATAATTGAAAAGTCGNGGGCGATAGATGGGAGTCACGTATGATATCTAGAATGGGTTCGAATTTAATGAAGGTTTTACTCATTTTTACCCTTAAAATTAACTGATATTTTATAACAGCTAAAAATACGAAAAGATTTTAAAATAAAATATCATAACAAATGAAGTCACGCTCAGTTTTAAACGTTACAGGGAAAGTTAAGTAACTCGTTACTAGATTTTTAATTTAAGAGGAATCTTTAAATTAATATAGAAACGATTTTTTTTATTTATAATTTACGTAAAATCATAATCTTTAACGATTTAAAGCTTTTAAGATTATTTTCTGTAAAATGGATAAATGTAAGATAATAAACAATTTTCTTAGTTTAATTTTTATTAAATTTTCACACACGACTTTATATTTTCAATAAAGTTTTACACCTAATTTATTTTTATTTATTTGTAAAAATTTGGAAAGTTTCTGATTTATCAAAATATTAACATAAAATAGGAGCAATAAAATTAGTTTTATAAAGCAAGAAATGAAATTTTGGCAGTAAAATGCCACGAATAAAATCTCTGTACATTTGATGAAATAAGTTAGAAGCAAAAAGAAAAACTTATTTAAACAGACTTTCCTTATCTCTCTTCATTTGTTTTTTGGGATGAGATCTATTTTTTGTAATAGCTGCAACTAAATTAGAGATGCTTCTATTTTGACAAATACTTTTAATTCTCTGGACGTTTTTTTTTCTGTGAGACAGGATAAATTTAACTGTGAAAAATCAATTTTATTAATTTTTCTGTGACAAGTTTTAAATTTTTATATTTAATATACGCTACCTAGAAAGATTTTGACATTATCCATAATATATATTTTATATCTTATTTTGTAATATAATAATTTTAGTTTAAATTATTTCTAATTGTATTAGAAGAAACTTATTTAGAAATTACATTAAAATATAATGCATCTTCTAAATATTTATATTAAAAAATTTTTATTAATTGTGATTTTTCACGAAATTTAAATTGTTTCACTGTTTTTACGAGTTTTTAAAATGTGATACATTAATAAGTAATTTTTATAATTAAATTAAACTATTTATTGGGCTGAAATTTTCAAATTTTGAGACCTGCAAGTTCCCATTGTCTGTCCTTTCTTAATCGTGGGAATGGAGTTACATAGATGAAAGATAAGACGAGATATGGAGACGACAGGTACAGGAGGCCCCGATTTACTATATCTGAACATCCGATTTCAATCAGAAATAACATTATTTTTTATTCGAAAATGTTCTCTATAACGGAGTGATAGATGACCGGCATGACTCTGTTGACAGGAAAGTAAGATGCACAGGGGCAAGACTACTAAAGTCGAGGGCATATATTTTATATTAAATAAATTAAAAATATGATTAAAATTGCAGTTTGATATCTTGATGATGTCAAAATAAATAATTGCTTGTTTAAAATTAAATTTTCATTTCAATAATAACGAAGCAATTCGCAATCATCATCATTATCATCTTAAAACTATAATGCAGTTATTCTAAGAAAGGAGTAAATTAAAATCTATATCTATATCTATATCTATATATATGGACAAGTATGTCCCTATATTTCACTTTTTCGCCAAAACTACATATCGCACGTGAATGGTGTTTGTATGTGGTAGTAACCCCAAGTCTCCATTCGTGCACCAGGGGTGGTTGCGTCTCGATAGCTATAAGGGTGCGGGAGATATGGGCTTGAAAGTGGATGAAAGTGGCTTTCTATTTCGAATGTTTTGTTCGAATTAAATTCGAACAATGTTCAAATTTGTTCTGATTTAATTCGAACATAAAATTCGAATATTGGTTCGATTATATAAAGGTTGTAAACGTTCCAGAAACGTTGAAAATAGTGCGTTTGACTGGACGTGAACAGGAGACGTTCAGAAATAGAATCGAGACCAGGTCTCTAATTAGTCTGGAAACGGGGGACCTAATTCTTGCATTCTGTGAAAACGGGTAAGATTGGCTATAATGTAATTATCTTAATCTTCACTATCGTTACTTTTT
>NW_019384797.1:0-68677 GCF_000671375.1 Centruroides sculpturatus | reverse complement strand
GTTTTAAATTCGAATTTGTTATTGCGTATTGGTTCGATTATAGAACGATTGTAAACGTTTCAGAAAATTGATCAAATTGAAAATAGTTCGTTTGATTTTCGGCAATTCTCTTCAGCGGTAGGTGTTATATAACAATTACTATGGTTATTGAAATATTGGATGTAAATGGGGTTTGCTTGCAAAACCTCCGCTGACGAAGTCGCGGGTAACAGCTAGTTCGTCTATAAAATTTAATCCATGAATTTTTTGGTAGTAAAATCGACTTGCCATTGATATTTCGCTGATAATTGATGCTTTTTAACATAATCTATAGCCCAAGATTTCTCTTGAGAAATTAATTTCGTGATCTGAAATAATTCCATTAAAAAATTATTCGTATGAAAAATTAATTTTGTGATCAGTGCTACCCAAACCACTACTACTACTATTTACACCATAGACTCTTATGCATACTTTTTTCCCGCGAGTGTTAATAGAATTTGTTGCCAATAAACATCCAAGAACAGCCAGTATGTCGTCATCAGATGCCATGGCCGACTGACTGACTGAAAGACAATGGCGTAGCGAATATAACTGGCGCCTCTCCCCCTTTCCTTCCCCTCCAGAAACAAATCTTGTTTGTCTTGGAGACCATTAGCGCCGCTCTGCGAGTGGCGCCCAGGGCACGTGCCCAACTTGCCCCACCCTAGCTACAGCTCTGCTGAGAGATTTTCTTCTTCGTGTGTGGGCAATAGGAAATTTTGAAGTTCCTCAAGGTTAGGCAGCCTCAAAGGATTAACTTAACGTGTATGGTCGCCTTTAGGGTGCGCATTATAAGCAAGCACAAAGTCGACTTAAATTAAATTAAATGCTGCCTCGTTGGCAGTTTGTTCCTCACTCCGCTCGGCAATTCGCGTACATTACGTCGTTATAAACCCTCCCACTAATCCGGTTTTATTTTGAAGCTGTTTGATGGTCTTTTAAAAATATGATTAAAAATTGCCGCCCGGCATTGCGACCATGTCACAATAAATAATTGCTTGTTAGTTTTTTAATTGCAACTTTAAGAATTTTGAAAATAAATAACTTATAAAGAAATAATCTCGTTTTCTTCGTTTCTGGGCGGGTGATTTAAATATTTTGTCCACAAGAATTTTCGATATTTCACACGAACAGAAGTTATGGGTTTTTGGTGTTTTGCTTAACACAACAAACACACAAACTTTAATTAAAATAACGAAACATCATAAGCATTGAAATCTAATAATTTTCCAAGATTAACGATTACCGCGATTTATACACTTATTTTGATTTAATAAAAATACCAGTCGAGCTCCCTATAACACGGTAGATACGTTCCGCTTTTTATGAAATTCATGTTCTACGAGTGAGCCAATCGCAGCCCGGCACGTATGCAGTTTACAGACTATGGCTGTTTGAAAGGTTTTCTTCCATAAAATTAATCGATTCTAGACTAATTTGACCCAACATTTCCAAAACACGTATAATTTTTTGGGAATAATCCATATAAACTATGCTATAAGCAAAAAATTGTAGGATTACATACCGAGTATTCACCGTTCGACGACGCCATTGCTTATGCTTGTTTTCGTCGTGGAGCGGCGCGTCGAACGGCGGGCGCGTGTTTCCTGATAAATTAGTTTTTTGCGAAAAATTTGCTGAACTTTGGAGACATCATTAATATAAATATAATTTTTATGGCCGTTAATTAAACAATAAATGGTGTTTAGTAGGTCCGATGCACGTTTAAACTAGTGATGTAACGAATATTCGGTTACTATTCGGTATTCGGACTATTCGGCCGAATACCTAAAAACAGGAGTAATAAATAACAAAAACACAGTAAATTAATCATTTTGGTATTTAGATTTACTGTTGTTGGATGAGTGTCGTTTGTTTATATTTATTTATAACTTCTAACATGCACAAAATAAAAAAAAAACATATTATTAGTCACATGTATTCACAATTTATAATTACAAAGATCAGCCCACGTACAGTACACGCTTATCGTTGGAGAATCCTCGCACATCTGAGGGTCTGACCCTGCCTATCCTTCTTTTTAAGCGCTCGTCTTTGCTCTTCCCTTTCTCTTTCCTCTATCGCTCTAATCCATGTATGCCTATGCATACATCATAATACGCGCTCACGATACTTTCGATTCGTCACTTTTCCGTCGTAGAGTTCCCATTTTACAATTACGTGACTCATAGCGTGGTGATAACGGAGAAAAGAGACAGATAGGACGTCGGTATAAGTTACAGTTATGATTTCACAGATTCGAGACAGCTTGGTAGCCCGAACGGCCCAGGCTTTTGCCCGTGCACGTTAAATAACTTTCATTACAAGCATTTAGCTTTCCGAAGTCTATGACAACAATTGTTTGGCATTGACAACCGCAAATTTCGTGCCAATAAGCTGCCTCGACTTGTTCGATTATGTCATCGACTCAATTTCAAATTTATTTTCAGAATTTCACTTCGCGGTCCTTCTTTGTTCTTTTTCCGTTATTTACATGTGTAAGCCATTTCACTGTTATCCACATTTGATATCATCATTTATCACATACTGCCATGACCCTCTTGTCTGTCCGCTACAACTGTCAAGAATTAACGCGAGTGGCAAAGGTTAGTGACAGCGGGCGAATAGAGTGCAGGATCCTTGCCATAATGTGGTTTGCGTGCCAATTTTCGTACGTGCGTAAATCAAGCCGAATAATTTGGCCGAATATACTATTCGTTGCAACACTAGTTTAAAACTCAACTGTTTGTGCAATATCCGCTATTGGAGTAGATTTGACTAATTCTGTCGCGACACAAGTCGGCGATGACATTTTACCGTATTTTACGAGTTTCTTTTAGCGTGTTTATACGAATACGGTCGCAATTTTTCGCCGCTATACACGAATCAGCATTATACGAACCCGTTTATAGGAGGCGTAATAGACACTTAAAATACCTTAACTTGTCGCCATGTCCAATCACCAGGAACAATTTTTCATTAACTCTTTTGCGACACTCAAATTTCCGTCGCATGTGACGAACGAACCAAGTAATGTCCGTTGGTACGCTGATTGGCTTATAAATGGGCTTTCGAGAAGCGGCTCTTGCGGAGGTCTCATGGTGTAACGATAAGCACTCTGGACTTTGAATCCAGCGATCCCAGTTCGAATCTCGGTGAGACCTTTTGTTTTTTTACTGTCGTCGAAGTTCGTGCCCTATGCAATTATGACGCCTAATAACGTATAGAAAAGTCTGCCGCAGGATAACATACAATGCGTGTATGTCCAACCGTATTGCACTCAATCAAAAATGTTTATTGTGATATTTATTGTATAATCGAGTTACAATAGCCAAGTACTTTTGACCAATGAATATCTAGCCTTAATTAAATTGCCTCAATGTCCTTTTTTCTTATTAATATGTAAATTTTCGACTATAAATTCGTATCTTCTATTATCAGGACTTATTATACTGGTTTTACAGATAATATTACAAAGATTAACAGAAAACAATTTTTATTTTATTTCATATACCTGGACACATACACAATTTTGCGTTTCGGACATATTCGTCCCTCCTCAGCAGGTATTTATATATATTCTATAAACAATAAAAATTTTTTTATTAAAATTTACATTTTAAATATTCAATAAAATTCTTACAATTTTCCAGTTTTCCTTTATTTTTTGCACCACTGGATATTCAAGTTTTATCAACAAGATCACAATTACTATTATTTTAAACCTGTATTAAACCAAATTCTATTAACATTATCTAAATTTTATACATTTGTTCTCTTTCTGTTTGCCTCACACTTCGTTTCCATTTCTTTCCATCGTTCTTTTTATCTTTTAGACACACCCCTTTATCTATGAATCTTAGCCATGATTGGTGGATTTCTCTACCATTATTGCTGTTTATTCTATTATTTTGTCTGATTATATAAATATGTTCATAAAGTTGTCTTTTGTAATTATTCTTTTCTTTTTTCTTTATTTTTACGGAATTCAATACTATTTCACAACCTGTATTATTACAATGCTCTGCGACTACTGAATTTACATAATTTCTCTTGATTGCATTTATTCTTATTTTTAATTTCCTTTTTGTTTCTCCTATATATATTTTTTCTGGTTTACAGCTACAATTAAATGAATATACAACTCCTTTTTCTTCTAATTTATCGTAATTTCCTTGATTTCTATAACATAAATGGTTTTTTGTTGTATTTACTTTTTCTGGTATTAGATTGATTCTACTATTTAATATTTTCTTAATTCTTTCAAATATCTTAGGGATATACCTTATTAAAATGTAGTATCCGATATACCTTATTAAAATAAGGTATATAGGAAACTTTAGGGATATACCTTATTAAAATAAGGTATATCCCTAAAGTTTCCACATCTGGTCTCGGATTTCATATAACTCCATTCTCGAGATTAAGACATACGGACGAACGACAGTGGGAATTTATGAATCTACAATGACAAAATTTGGAAATAAATGTTGCATTAATTTATTAAGATGTTTGATATATATCTCCAAATCACGGTCGGAAATCTTTTCATTTTCTTTTAGTACTCGCAAGTTTGAAAAATATTTAAAATCGGATCGTGCCAGTGAAGATTTAAATAGCTCCACTTTTACTTGAAAGGTCATTTTTTCTTGCAAACGCTTTTGCACTATATTAATGATTTTCGATATATTACGATATTTTCTCTGTAAAGGACAAAATATCTACATTTAGGTATAAAATACTTAGCGTGACAACCCTACTAGAGTGTAACTGCAACGTATGTCTGTGTATAATGAACTACCAGCGTTCATAACATGTTTGCAACACTAGTACAGTTGCCAGATGCGTGAAAACAGAGTAACACATGCTTAAAGCGGCGTAGGCTAAGGCAAAAACTCAAGTTATAACTAGGGTAGTCAGTAATGTCCGTATTTCGAATTTTTATTGGAATATTCTATTTTTTTCCTAGACAATTTAATTGATCATCTTTGGTATTAATCGACCCCTGGAGAACTCTTATCGACCCCTTGGGGTCGATATCGACCACTTTGGGGACCCCTAACCTAGACCAACCGCACCATTCACGAATTTAAACTACGTTATGTTTCGCTCCGAGGGACATGCTTCTTCTAATGAGTTTCCTTATATGCTGAATTCAAAGCTTTCTAATCACATATAACGTTTTTAAGTAGATTCACACTTTAGATGAAAACTGTAAAGTGATTTATGATAATAGAAATACAAAAATCACTAATGCAATTTTGTTTTCAATAAGCACAAGAAATAAAATCACTTATTATAGAACTGCCTGGACACGCACAAAACACAGGAACACTTGTTTGTAAGCTAGTCCTGTCGATGAGTTTCTAAAGGAGCTCTGGGGATGATCAGGATGGTTCGCGAAAGAATTGAACTCAGCGTAGAGGAGAGGGGAGGGATGGAAGAAATACACAATACATTTTTCAAGTGAAAGGTTTCAAATATAAATGCATTAAAATAATATTTAGACGGTGCTTCAAGGAATTTAGAGGATTAGCCTAGTGCCCTTAGTCCATTCTCGGCATGCCACTGCTAGAAAAGATTATTTTATTGGACATAACTGTTTCAATAAAGGCGGATAACACAAAACGAGACATGCGTTTAGAAGTAGGAATGAATAATCACGGTAATTATACATTTAGACGCAAATTTAAAATTTTATATCGTTCTTTAAGATTAACGTTAAATATTTTCTATAATTAAATCAATAACGACGAATGGCGACACAACACGTAATTAGGTTCAATTAGAGTATTTTTTTCGATGAATTCCGAAAGATTATATATATATATTGATATTTAATATATTTTATCTACATAAATAATTTAATTAATATTAGTTTCATAACAATAATCAATAACGGCTTATCTTGTTAACCTCGAGTTTTATCGATCGGTGACGTAAGGGGGAGAAAACAAAATGGCGGCCACTACGGCAAACTGTAGTCCTCTGTTGATGCGATTACTTTCGGCATCTGTTGCGGTTGCTAACAGAGCTGGCAAGATAATTAGGGATATTATGAGTCGTGGAGACTTGGGTATCGTAGAAAAGGGTGTTAACGATCTCCAGACGGAAGCCGATCGCTCCGTACAGAGATGCATCGTAACTTCCCTCTCGAGACAATTTCCAAAAGTATCGATTATTGGTGAAGAGGTGTTGGATCCTCAAGAAACACTTGATGAAGAATGGGTCGTCAGCACCCTGGATAAAGACGTATTAACTATTAAATGTCCCCAAGATCTACAGGCTGTGAAGGAAGAGGATGTAGTTGTCTGGGTTGATCCTCTGGATGGAACATCAGAGTACACTCAAGGACTGCTAGACCACGTGACAATCCTCATAGGAGTAGCAGTTAATGGAAAGGCAGTGGGCGGAGTCATTCACCAACCATATTACAACTACCAGATCGAAAAGGATCCCACCAAACTGGGTCGCACCATGTGGGGAGTGTTGGGAGTCGGTGCCTTTGGAATCGAGCGCAAGGATCCTCCGGAGGGAAACGTCATCACCACCACCCGGTCTCATTCTAACGCGGCCATTAATTCCTGTCTGGAAGCACTCAAACCGGACAATATCCTCAGAGTGGGGGGAGCGGGACACAAGGTGATTCTTCTCATCGAAGGAAAGGCTCACGCTTACGTCTTTCCCAGTCCGGGATGCAAGAAGTGGGACACTTGCGCTCCGGAAGCCCTGCTGCACGCCATCGGCGGAAAGCTGACAGACGTCCACGGCAACCCTTTCGAGTATCACGGTAAAGTCGAGCATGTCAACTCGGGAGGCGTCTTGGCCACCTGCAGTGCCGGTATCCACGAATGGTATCGCTCCCGCATCCCTGAGGATGTAAGAAATTCTCTATCTCCTTAAAACAGAGTTTTTTACATTTAAATAATGCTGGTTTCCAAAATCAAAGCATAAGGAATGATAATTTTGGGTTATAATCTTTACAATACTGATAAAGTTTTATACAGTATATTAAACGCATTAATATAATAATTCCAATTGTAATCTTTACATTTCTCTTACACTTGATACCTGAATATTTGATTTTTATATCGCCATATCTCGTATTAGCTACATTACGATGCTTGATCAAATTTAATACGTGGCATTTTATAACTTTCTACCAGGCAGTCAGCAAAAAACTTGCCCAGTGATGGCACGAGACCGACTATCACCCTGCAATGCTTCACATAAGACAGTAAATGCCAAAGATTTAAGGAATGATGTTCAAAACTCCTCGCCGGCATTGCCAAGTCGGATTCTTCTGGGTACATTTTCATTTATCGGGCAATTGGAAACAACGCATTGTTTTAATTTTGGAAATCACAATTTTGTATTCAAATGTTTGTAATTGTAAATTTTGTAAAATAATCATTACCAAAATTTTCTTTTGTAAATAACGAATTATTCTAATACGTATTTTTATACGTACAAACAAAATTAATTGCGTATGTTGCAAATTTATTAAAGGCCCGTGAACACAGTCTAAAAGAAACAATTTCACCTTAGAGATAAATTTTTTGTGTATTTTTTTTAATAATTGTCATGTAGAAAAAAAAACAAAGTAGGAACTTACGCATGTTTTTATACGCAAATTTTATATTAGAGACGATTGTTTATAAACTAACCGACTACTAAAAAACTATTTTGTAAATGCCATGTCGATATTTAATGACTGATGATGAATATGTTGTACTTTATAGGTGTACGTCAAGTTGAACCCGGGGAGGTTCGTTCCCTACTTTTTTAGGTATTGAGCCAATTACCATTCGAAGATGTTTGAATTTAGATATTAATTATTAGTGTATTGTTATACATAATGTAAACGATGACGATATGATATTTTTGTATAAAATATTCAGTAGGATCAGAAATCTGTATTTTTTAATATTAAAAATGTTAATAAAAGTGTAAAAATGAGTTTTCTTCTAAATTTTAAATTGATCGCATACAGTACTGTACGTCTTTGTTCTTATGATTTCATTTGTTGCAGAAAAACTGGCATATTAAGGTTAACATAAAAATTAAATGTTGGGTGTTAACAAAAATACATGTTGTACTTGTTTATTGCAGATGAATTCTCTAGATGCACCTGTCAAGTGGCATGGTCGACGAGGCACATGTTATGGAGTGCCTAGTCTCGAGTTACGAGTAGCAACATGAATGTTATCACATGATGCTACTTGTAGATCTTGTCAAGTAAAACTCATAAACTACATGCATCTGAAATTTGATACTAGGTTCTGACAATGGCAACGTGAAGATATATTATAATATAACGTTTCAAATAGTAGCTGTTCAGTTCGAGATGATTGAACAAAAGTAGAACTTGAGAGGAGTTTGGCAACACCATAAATCTATGATGCAATAGGTGTGGCCAACTCTTGCCAAATTCTATTTGGGGTTTTCTAGCTGTAGTAATGGGTATTACTACAGCTAGAGCAGCGGTTCTTAACCTGTGGTGTGAGAGAAATTTCAAAAATTAAAAAAAATAAACAAACAAGGCGACCATGTTCTCCACAAACTGTGGTACCCAGCAACACGGCACCCCCACTTCTATACTCTCTACTCCACAGTCTCTCAGCACATAGCTCTTATCAGCAGTTAATGTAATCACATTGTCACGTGCAGTACAGAAACTAGTTGAGACATGTTTGCATTCCTTGAATACAGCACTTTTGCACATCAAAACAAAAGCCAGAAATTGCTGAAATGCATCTGATGACTTGTGTGTGGCTCTTTCAAAAAAAGAGCCTCGTTTTAATAGAATTATTATGAATAAACAACAACCACCTAGCCATTAAAATTTAAATATTGATTTTTATGTTATATAGTAATATATTGTAAATAAACACGACATTTGTTTACGCAATAAATGTTTTTTCTTAAAAAAAAATATACACACATTTTTTAAGGGGGTGCAAGAGCTTATTTTCAGATTCAAGGGGGTGCTGACCACTAAAAAGGTTAAGAACTGCTGAGCTAGAATAATAGATAGATGGCAAACACAGTATAGTGTGTTCTTACACACTATACTGTGTACTGTACACAATAACATTAACTACATTTGTATTAGTGTTACAAATTTTTCCAAGGATGAAAAAATTCACACAATCTATATTAAAAGATATTTAATTATCATTCAATATCAACATATATTAAATTTTATGGCAATATTATACATAATAAAGATATTTCTTAAAAAAAAAAAAAAAGGCTAATGCAATATTTTTAACAGACATTAACACAAAATATATTGTTGACTACTGTTAGAAATAAACAAAATTTATAAAAAAGGCACTAGATTATAACTTTAACGCCCTAAACACTTATGCCCGAGTTGCAAACAATAATGGCACTTTCATAAATTTCGAAGCCTTGCTTGGCTTCAAAGAGAAACAAATGAAGCAAAATAGATTCTGAATATAATAGTCTGAAGATGATTAACAATTATCTATCACAGAAATGATTTTTTTTAACAAAATGTCAATAAAAACATTTCAAATAATTACATTACAATAATTTTTCTCTAAGATTTTCCGTAAAAATCTCTCATTTTGACCGAATGAACCGCACCAGTTTATATTTTACATACACTTTCTGAAGAAAACAATGTGATATTAAGAAAAAAAAAGACACTTAATTACCATGAAGTGATGCAAATAACTGATGTTCAGACTGATTAACATGCGGAAAAGTGCGCGAGTAAAAAAAAATGTGCTGTGACAAAAATTATCTCAAAACTGAATATGAAAAGGGTAGACAATCAATTTGCACCTGTGAAATGATAACGACGTGAAATCTTTCTATAAACAATGAAAACATAACAATCTAAAAATAATATATCTTCAGATATTTAAATCTGAACTGAATAATGTAAGTATATATAGTGGCAAATAAATATATTAATAAAATCTGATATATTTTAGTAAGCACCTTATGAATATTTTGATTATGTTTTTTACATTGTTCATGTACAAAAATGAATAATTACAAGTTCCAACGATAATGTTATTAACTGTCTTTTGCATTTCTCACAGGCGAATGCTGCCTGCTAGAGTTCGGAGAGTGAAGAGGAGTCGTAACCAGAAAATTTGCACTGACCACTATGGGAAATGGACAGTCTTTGTCGAGATTCAATACTTTCACTTCCTAAATTTATAAAAATTTTAAATTTTAGTTAATTAATGAAAGTTTAAAAGGAGATTATGCAAAAAATAAATCTTTACTTCATTTTTGGCAAGAGTCAAAGTTTTCAAATTGGTTGTAGCCGTGTAAGTGGCATGGCCTTGTTTATCCAGAGAATAAATCGTTAAACGGTACATCAGATGACGCCTGCATGGCTGGATAGAAGGAATATACCGTTCGGAATCGTTCCTCTGGTTACGACGAAATCGTACACACCTGTAGAAGTAAGTGTTAAAAAGAAGAAAAACTGGAAAATGAAACAATTTAAACATACCTCATGTGATATGTTACCACCAAATCTAGTCCGAAATTAAATCCTGTCCATCTCCAGATATGCTGTGGCATCATAAAGAAATGTATTTAAGTTTTTTTATGATTAGACACAAATCATTATTAGTAAATAAATCTAAGAGGAGACATAATTAAACTTTATTCATGTATACCTGTCCATCCGAAATTAATTTTCTGGCACACCTCAGACACTGTGAATCAAATTCTTCCTGAGCTATTTGTTTGGGTCTGAAATTAAAAACATTTTTTTTAATCAATTTATAACTATTTATTTGGATACTTTGACATTTACGATTCAAAACACAAATTGATTTGAAGTTAGGTTTCATGTACTGTACATGAAGCACATTTATATAGATTAAAACTTTCTGTACACAAAAATCTTGTAAAAAATTTAATGTGGAATTATTATTTATCTTTTATCTAAAACAAACTTGTACTACTTATTTTTATTATAATAACTTCCATTTGAAAACTATTTGGTCCAAGCAAGCTGGATGCTCACTATGCACTTACAGGCCTACAACCGAGTATATAAATTGGTATGACAGCCTCTGTAAATTTGTGAACTACAGTATAATAGAATGTACAGACATCAAGGCTAATGTCAGATAAACATCAAAACAGAGAGGTGCTACTTTTTGATTCATAGATGTGAAAATTCATGGTCATGAAGTTGGTTGTCAGACGAGCACTATATTCTATGGTGTGCATTATTAATCATTTTTATTTCAGATGTCAAAATGGATCTTATAGATTGTGATGCACTGCTGTTTTATTACGTACATACGTATTTAAAAACAAAAAAACAGGTGTAGGTAATTGCTCATTTTGTTGTAGAGCTATAGGCTACTTCCTGTTTAAATATCTACATTGCAGTAGTTTGGTATCTGCACTGCAGTATTTTCAGTTTTTGCTGTTTTTGGCATCGTCGCTCTTGTTTTTGTGATTTTGCATTAGTTAGTTCTAGATGGACAGTTCTTCTGGTTCTGGGGCTGTAGGATTGGGTCCACACATCTCGACAGTATGCATAAAATTACGGGAGCTTCTGGACATAATTTTGGCCAACTGTCCAGAAGGCAACAGCACTCTTATACACAAGAAACATAGATCTAAACTTTGTGAAGCTGCCAACCGTAATTTTGGTTTAGCTAATGAAATTATCTTTCTCTCTAGCCACTCTGATAGTGATGTTGATACGTTGAATAAACTAATTTGTAACACATTTGTAATTTGTAACAGAAATCTCTTTCAGACACTGTTAGTAAATTGGAAAAGGAGTTTCTGAGTGAGTTGACTCTATGATGACAAGAAAATAAATAAACTGATTGACACTACAAAAAACGCTTCTAGTCAAATTAGTCTGTCAACCCCTTCTTATGCAAGTATCACTAGGGCTGCCATGACATTTGGCAAACAATTTACAAACAGCTACAGGACATCAGTTTATGAGCAACTACAGTATGCATTCTTTTAATTGCATGGCACATCATGATCCACAGAACCTGGTGTGCTGAAGGCATTTCAGCACACCAGCCATCGGTATTGACGAGTCCCATTACAGCCTAGAAACTAATAGTTGATGAGTGTATATATCTGGCAAGCTCCAGGAACATGTTATAATTCTGCCCACATCATTGAATGTCATCAGTCTGAAGGCAGAGAAGCCTTTATTTGGGTTGGTATCATGTTAAGGTCACGTATGTCACTGCATGTATTCAAATGTGGTACTGTAACGGGCCAGATTTATAGGTATGTCATCCTGTAGCAGTATATGCAACATTTTAGAGATGCATTTGATCCTGGGTTCATTTTAATGGATGATAATGCTCACCCTCACAGGTCTGGCTTGGTTTAGGAATGCCTGGAAATTGATATAAGGTGTCTGGACTGGTCACCTTATTCAACAGACTTAAACCTCATAGAATATAATGGTATGCCCCTGGACACAGCATTGTAACACAGACTACTGCAGAGCTCCAAAGAATACTTGTGCAAGAGTGGGATTCATTATCCCAGAAACTGCTGGACAGCATTATAAACAGTATGCCAAACTGCTGTGTAGTATGTATTGCTGTTTTTGGCAATCATACACACTACAGTCGAACCCCCTATAACACTGTTGATTTTTCCATTTTATATGAATTCCATGTTGTACGAGTCACTTAGATNTGATTTCTATAACATAAATGGTTTTTTGTTGTATTTACTTTTTCTGGTATTAGATTGATTCTACTATTTAATATTTTCTTAATTCTTTCAAATATCTTAGGGATATACCTTATTAAAATATAGTATCCGATATACCTTATTAAAATAAGGTATATAGGAAACTTTAGGGATATATAAGGTATATCCCTAAAGTTTCCATATCTGGTCTCGGATTTCATATAACTCCATTCTCGAGATTAAGACATACGGACGAACGACAGTGGGAATTTATGAGTCTACAATGACAAAATTTGGAAATAAATGTTGCATTAATTTATTAAGATGTTTGATATATATCTCCAAATCACGGTCGGAAATTTTTTCATTTTCTTTTAGTACTCGCAAGTTTGAAAAATATTTAAAATCGGATCGTGCCAGTGAAGATTTAAATAGCTCCACTTTTACTTGAAAGGTCATTTTTTCTTGCAAACGCTTTTGCACTATATTAATGATTTTCGATATATTACGATATTTTCTCTGTAAAGGACAAAATATCTACATTTAGGTATAAAATACTTAGCGTGACAACCCTACTAGAGTGTAACTGCAACGTATGTCTGTGTATAATGAACTACCAGCGTTCATAACATGTTTGCAACACTAGTACAGTTGCCAGATGCGTGAAAACAGAGTAACACATGCTTAAAGCGGCGTAGGCTAAGGCAAAAACTCAAGTTATAACTAGGGTAGTCAGTAATGTCCGTATTTCGAATTTTTATTGGAATATTCTATTTTTTTCCTAGACAATTTAATTGATCATCTTTGGTATTAATCGACCCCTGGAGAACTCTTATCGACCACTTTGGGGACCCCTAACCTAGACCAACCGCACCATTCACGAATTTAAACTACGTTATGTTTCGCTCCGAGGGACATGCTTCTTCTAATGAGTTTCCTTATATGCTGAATTCAAAGCTTTCTAATCACATATAACGTTTTTAAGTAGATTCACACTTTAGATGAAAACTGTAAAGTGATTTATGATAATAGAAATACAAAAATCACTAATGCAATTTTGTTTTCAATAAGCACAAGAAATAAAATCACTTATTATAGAACTGCCTGGACACGCACAAAACACAGGAACACTTGTTTGTAAGCTAGTCCTGTCGATGAGTTTCTAAAGGAGCTCTGGGGATGATCAGGATGGTTCGCGAAAGAATTGAACTCAGCGTAGAGGAGAGGGGAGGGATGGAAGAAATACACAATACATTTTTCAAGTGAAAGGTTTCAAATATAAATGCATTAAAATAATATTTAGACGGTGCTTCAAGGAATTTAGAGGATTAGCCTAGTGCCCTTAGTCCATTCTCGGCATGCCACTGCTAGAAAAGATTATTTTATTGGACATAACTGTTTTAATAAAGGCGGATAACACAAAACGAGACATGCGTTTAGAAGTAGGAATGAATAATCACGGTAATTATACATTTAGACGCAAATTTAAAATTTTATATCGTTCTTTAAGATTAACGTTAAATATTTTCTATAATTAAATCAATAACGACGAATGGCGACACAACACGTAATTAGGTTCAATTAGAGTATTTTTTTCGATGAATTCCGAAAGATTATATATATATATTGATATTTAATATATTTTATCTACATAAATAATTTAATTAATATTAGTTTCATAACAATAATCAATAACGGCTTATCTTGTTAACCTCGAGTTTTATCGATCGGTGACGTAAGGGGGAGAAAACAAAATGGCGGCCACTACGGCAAACTGTAGTCCTCTGTTGATGCGATTACTTTCGGCATCTGTTGCGGTTGCTAACAGAGCTGGCAAGATAATTAGGGATATTATGAGTCGTGGAGACTTGGGTATCGTAGAAAAGGGTGTTAACGATCTCCAGACGGAAGCCGATCGCTCCGTACAGAGATGCATCGTAACTTCCCTCTCGAGACAATTTCCAAAAGTATCGATTATTGGTGAAGAGGTGTTGGATCCTCAAGAAACACTTGATGAAGAATGGGTCGTCAGCACCCTGGATAAAGACGTATTAACTATTAAATGTCCCCAAGATCTACAGGCTGTGAAGGAAGAGGATGTAGTTGTCTGGGTTGATCCTCTGGATGGAACATCAGAGTACACTCAAGGACTGCTAGACCACGTGACAATCCTCATAGGAGTAGCAGTTAATGGAAAGGCAGTGGGCGGAGTCATTCACCAACCATATTACAACTACCAGATCGAAAAGGATCCCACCAAACTGGGTCGCACCATGTGGGGAGTGTTGGGAGTCGGTGCCTTTGGAATCGAGCGCAAGGATCCTCCGGAGGGAAACGTCATCACCACCACCCGGTCTCATTCTAACGCGGCCATTAATTCCTGTCTGGAAGCACTCAAACCGGACAATATCCTCAGAGTGGGGGGAGCGGGACACAAGGTGATTCTTCTCATCGAAGGAAAGGCTCACGCTTACGTCTTTCCCAGTCCGGGATGCAAGAAGTGGGACACTTGCGCTCCGGAAGCCCTGCTGCACGCCATCGGCGGAAAGCTGACAGACGTCCACGGCAACCCTTTCGAGTATCACGGTAAAGTCGAGCATGTCAACTCGGGAGGCGTCTTGGCCACCTGCAGTGCCGGTATCCACGAATGGTATCGCTCCCGCATCCCTGAGGATGTAAGAAATTCTCTATCTCCTTAAAACAGAGTTTTTTACATTTAAATAATGCTGGTTTCCAAAATCAAAGCATAAGGAATGATAATTTTGGGTTATAATCTTTACAATACTGATAAAGTTTTATACAGTATATTAAACGCATTAATATAATAATTCCAATTGTAATCTTTACATTCCTCTTACACTTGATACCTGAATATTTGATTTTTATATCGCCATATCTCGTATTAGCTACATTACGATGCTTGATCAAATTTAATACGTGGCATTTTATAACTTTCAACCAGGCAGTCAGCAAAAAACTTGCCCAGTGATGGCACGAGACCGACTATCACCCTGCAATGCTTCACATAAGACACTTAAATCCACAGTAAATGCCAAAGATTTAAGGAATGATGTTCAAAACTCCTCGCCGGCATTGCCAAGTCGGATTCTTCTGGGTACATTTTCATTTATCGGGCAATTGGAAACAACGCATTGTTTTAATTTTGGAAATCACAATTTTGTATTCAAATGTTTGTAATTGTAAATTTTGTAAAATAATCATTACCAAAATTTTCTTTTGTAAATAACGAATTATTCTAATACGTATTTTTATACGTACAAACAAAATTAATTGCGTATGTTGCAAATTTATTAAAGGCCCGTGAACACAGTCTAAAAGAAACAATTTCACCTTAGAGATAAATTTTTTGTGTATTTTTTTTAATAATTGTCATGTAGAAAAAAAAACAAAGTAGGAACTTACGCATGTTTTTATACGCAAATTTTATATTAGAGACGATTGTTTATAAACTAACCGACTACTAAAAAACTATTTTGTAAATGCCATGTCGATATTTAATGACTGATGATGAATATGTTGTACTTTATAGGTGTACGTCAAGTTGAACCCGGGGAGGTTCGTTCCCTACTTTTTTAGGTATTGAGCCAATTACCATTCGAAGATGTTTGAATTTAGATATTAATTATTAGTGTATTGTTATACATAATGTAAACGATGACGATATGATATTTTTGTATAAAATATTCAGTAGGATCAGAAATCTGTATTTTTTAATATTAAAAATGTTAATAAAAGTGTAAAAATGAGTTTTCTTCTAAATTTTAAATTGATCGCATACAGTACTGTACGTCTTTGTTCTTATGATTTCATTTGTTGCAGAAAAACTGGCATATTAAGGTTAACATAAAAATTAAATGTTGGGTGTTAACAAAAATACATGTTGTACTTGTTTATTGCAGATGAATTCTCTAGATGCACCTGTCAAGTGGCATGGTCGACGAGGCACATGTTATGGAGTGCCTAGTCTCGAGTTACGAGTAGCAACATGAATGTTATCACATGATGCTACTTGTAGATCTTGTCAAGTAAAACTCATAAACTACATGCATCTGAAATTTGATACTAGGTTCTGACAATGGCAACGTGAAGATATATTATAATATAACGTTTCAAATAGTAGCTGTTCAGTTCGAGATGATTGAACAAAAGTAGAACTTGAGAGGAGTTTGGCAACACCATAAATCTATGATGCAATAGGTGTGGCCAACCCTTGCCAAATTCTATTTGGGGTTTTCTAGCTGTAGTAATGGGTATTACTACAGCTAGAGCAGCGGTTCTTAACCTGTGGTGTGAGAGAAATTTCAAAAATTAAAAAAAATAAACAAACAAGGCGACCATGTTCTCCACAAACTGTGGTACCCAGCAACACGGCACCCCCACTTCTATACTCTCTACTCCACAGTCTCTCAGCACATAGCTCTTATCAGCAGTTAATGTAATCACATTGTCACGTGCAGTACAGAAACTAGTTGAGACATGTTTGCATTCCTTGAATACAGCACTTTTGCACATCAAAACAAAAGCCAGAAATTGCTGAAATGCATCTGATGACTTGTGTGTGGCTCTTTCAAAAAAAGAGCCTCGTTTTAATAGAATTATTATGAATAAACAACAACCACCTAGCCATTAAAATTTAAATATTGATTTTTATGTTATATAGTAATATATTGTAAATAAACACGACATTTGTTTACGCAATAAATGTTTTTTCTTAAAAAAAAATATACACACATTTTTTAAGGGGGTGCAAGAGCTTATTTTCAGATTCAAGGGGGTGCTGACCACTAAAAAGGTTAAGAACTGCTGAGCTAGAATAATAGATAGATGGCAAACACAGTATAGTGTGTTCTTACACACTATACTGTGTACTGTACACAATAACATTAACTACATTTGTATTAGTGTTACAAATTTTTCCAAGGATGAAAAAATTCACACAATCTATATTAAAAGATATTTAATTATCATTCAATATCAACATATATTAAATTTTATGGCAATATTATACATAATAAAGATATTTCTTAAAAAAAAAAAAAAAGGCTAATGCAATATTTTTAACAGACATTAACACAAAATATATTGTTGACTACTGTTAGAAATAAACAAAATTTATAAAAAAGGCACTAGATTATAACTTTAACGCCCTAAACACTTATGCCCGAGTTGCAAACAATAATGGCACTTTCATAAATTTCGAAGCCTTGCTTGGCTTCAAAGAGAAACAAATGAAGCAAAATAGATTCTGAATATAATAGTCTGAAGATGATTAACAATTATCTATCACAGAAATGATTTTTTTTAACAAAATGTCAATAAAAACATTTCAAATAATTACATTACAATAATTTTTCTCTAAGATTTTCCGTAAAAATCTCTCATTTTGACCGAATGAACCGCACCAGTTTATATTTTACATACACTTTCTGAAGAAAACAATGTGATATTAAGAAAAAAAAAGACACTTAATTACCATGAAGTGATGCAAATAACTGATGTTCAGACTGATTAACATGCGGAAAAGTGCGCGAGTAAAAAAAAATGTGCTGTGACAAAAATTATCTCAAAACTGAATATGAAAAGGGTAGACAATCAATTTGCACCTGTGAAATGATAACGACGTGAAATCTTTCTATAAACAATGAAAACATAACAATCTAAAAATAATATATCTTCAGATATTTAAATCTGAACTGAATAATGTAAGTATATATAGTGGCAAATAAATATATTAATAAAATCTGATATATTTTAGTAAGCACCTTATGAATATTTTGATTATGTTTTTTACATTGTTCATGTACAAAAATGAATAATTACAAGTTCCAACGATAATGTTATTAACTGTCTTTTGCATTTCTCACAGGCGAATGCTGCCTGCTAGAGTTCGGAGAGTGAAGAGGAGTCGTAACCAGAAAATTTGCACTGACCACTATGGGAAATGGACAGTCTTTGTCGAGATTCAATACTTTCACTTCCTAAATTTATAAAAATTTTAAATTTTAGTTAATTAATGAAAGTTTAAAAGGAGATTATGCAAAAAATAAATCTTTACTTCATTTTTGGCAAGAGTCAAAGTTTTCAAATTGGTTGTAGCCGTGTAAGTGGCATGGCCTTGTTTATCCAGAGAATAAATCGTTAAACGGTACATCAGATGACGCCTGCATGGCTGGATAGAAGGAATATACCGTTCGGAATCGTTCCTCTGGTTACGACGAAATCGTACACACCTGTAGAAGTAAGTGTTAAAAAGAAGAAAAACTGGAAAATGAAACAATTTAAACATACCTCATGTGATATGTTACCACCAAATCTAGTCCGAAATTAAATCCTGTCCATCTCCAGATATGCTGTGGCATCATAAAGAAATGTATTTAAGTTTTTTTATGATTAGACACAAATCATTATTAGTAAATAAATCTAAGAGGAGACATAATTAAACTTTATTCATGTATACCTGTCCATCCGAAATTAATTTTCTGGCACACCTCAGACACTGTGAATCAAATTCTTCCTGAGCTATTTGTTTGGGTCTGAAATTAAAAACATTTTTTTTAATCAATTTATAACTATTTATTTGGATACTTTGACATTTACGATTCAAAACACAAATTGATTTGAAGTTAGGTTTCATGTACTGTACATGAAGCACATTTATATAGATTAAAACTTTCTGTACACAAAAATCTTGTAAAAAATTTAATGTGGAATTATTATTTATCTTTTATCTAAAACAAACTTGTACTACTTATTTTTATTATAATAACTTCCATTTGAAAACTATTTGGTCCAAGCAAGCTGGATGCTCACTATGCACTTACAGGCCTACAACCGAGTATATAAATTGGTATGACAGCCTCTGTAAATTTGTGAACTACAGTATAATAGAATGTACAGACATCAAGGCTAATGTCAGATAAACATCAAAACAGAGAGGTGCTACTTTTTGATTCATAGATGTGAAAATTCATGGTCATGAAGTTGGTTGTCAGACGAGCACTATATTCTATGGTGTGCATTATTAATCATTTTTATTTCAGATGTCAAAATGGATCTTATAGATTGTGATGCACTGCTGTTTTATTACGTACATACGTATTTAAAAACAAAAAAACAGGTGTAGGTAATTGCTCATTTTGTTGTAGAGCTATAGGCTACTTCCTGTTTAAATATCTACATTGCAGTAGTTTGGTATCTGCACTGCAGTATTTTCAGTTTTTGCTGTTTTTGGCATCGTCGCTCTTGTTTTTGTGATTTTGCATTAGTTAGTTCTAGATGGACAGTTCTTCTGGTTCTGGGGCTGTAGGATTGGGTCAACACATCTCGACAGTATGCATAAAATTACGGGAGCTTCTGGACATAATTTTGGCCAACTGTCCAGAAGGCAACAGCACTCTTATACACAAGAAACATAGATCTAAACTTTGTGAAGCTGCCAACCGTAATTTTGGTTTAGCTAATGAAATTATCTTTCTCTCTAGCCACTCTGATAGTGATGTTGATACGTTGAATAAACTAATTTGTAACACATTTGTAATTTGTAACAGAAATCTCTTTCAGACACTGTTAGTAAATTGGAAAAGGAGTTTCTGAGTGAGTTGACTCTATGATGACAAGAAAATAAATAAACTGATTGACACTACAAAAAACGCTTCTAGTCAAATTAGTCTGTCAACCCCTTCTTATGCAAGTATCACTAGGGCTGCCATGACATTTGGCAAACAATTTACAAACAGCTACAGGACATCAGTTTATGAGCAACTACAGTATGCATTCTTTTAATTGCATGGCACATCATGATCCACAGAACCTGGTGTGCTGAAGGCATTTCAGCACACCAGCCATCGGTATTGACGAGTCCCATTACAGCCTAGAAACTAATAGTTGATGAGTGTATATATCTGGCAAGCTCCAGGAACATGTTATAATTCTGCCCACATCATTGAATGTCATCAGTCTGAAGGCAGAGAAGCCTTTATTTGGGTTGGTATCATGTTAAGGTCACGTATGTCACTGCATGTATTCAAATGTGGTACTGTAACGGGCCAGATTTATAGGTATGTCATCCTGTAGCAGTATATGCAACATTTTAGAGATGCATTTGATCCTGGGTTCATTTTAATGGATGATAATGCTCACCCTCACAGATCTGGCTTGGTTTAGGAATGCCTGGAAATTGATATAAGGTGTCTGGACTGGTCACCTTATTCAACAGACTTAAACCTCATAGAATATAATGGTATGCCCCTGGACACAGCATTGTAACACAGACTACTGCAGAGCTCCAAAGAATACTTGTGCAAGAGTGGGATTCATTATCCCAGAAACTGCTGGACAGCATTATAAACAGTATGCCAAACTGCTGTGTAGTATGTATTGCTGTTTTTGGCAATCATACACACTACAGTCGAACCCCCTATAACACTGTTGATTTTTCCATTTTATATGAATTCCATGTTGTACGAGTCACTTAGATTTTACAAATACGTGAGCTGTTCACAGCCTGGCACACGTATTTGTAAAATCTAAGTGACTTGTACAACATCGTACAAAATTCATATAAAATGGAAAAATCAACAGTGTTATAGGAGGGTCAACTGTATTAAGCTTCAGACCATGGTATCACATCACAGCACAAGCAGTATCATATGGGACAGCTCATGTCCATTTCATTTTTTCCTTTTTCCAATGGATTGAGTGAATCCAAACTTCTTTTCTCGCTGAAGTTTGTCTTCCTGTCATATGTTTATAAGATAGGAAGACAAAGTTTGTCACCTTCTTGAAATGTGTTTCTCACAGCTGAATGAGCTATAACCACCCCATACAGCAAATTCCTTAATATACAAATGTTGCTTGAAGAATCCCATAGCCACATTGATAATAGTTTAGAATGAAATGTGATTTTAAGCATATGAACATTGTTTTTCAGCTAATTATGTGTATCATTAATTTTATTTACATTAATTAGAAGAAATTAAATTTTAAATATATATACAAACCCCCTGTCAACACCTTGATCCACACGCAACATGGTATACCACTGAGTTTTAAAAACAGGAAGAAACCAACCTACAGAAATATTTTTATGAATTTATTAAGTAAAAAATCATTAACATCCCTAAAAAATAAATAATTTACTTTTAGGCACAATTTGATCACTGTCCAGCAATTCTACATCAAGATGATGATTCACCAAATGCTGAGATCTTAAGGCACGAAATGCAGGTAAATAAGGTTCACCACTTTCTGTCTCTAAGAAACTTTTTCCCCTTTCTTTTGTAAATAGTAATTTTGATGAAGCTGTAAGCAAAGTATTAAAAATTATTAAATAAAAATAAATAAATACTATATAAAATTTTTGAGAATTTCATATAAAGTGTCTCTCAGAATAAATATACAATTTAAAACTTAAATGCCAAATTTTTCAAATATTAATGAAATTTTATATTAATTATATATACATTAAATATCAATGTTAAAGAAGTAATAAATAAGTTATAATAATGGAGTAAACATATGTGAATTTTAAGTTTTAAAAATTACATCATCAAGATGTTGTCCATCTTGGTAACAGCACTCCTTCAATCTATCCTTCATATTCCCTGTGACCCTCTGAATAGTTTTCCAGGATACTGTTTATTTTGCCTCTAATTTTTTGTTTTAATTGAATATTGTTTAGTAGTCTATGTAAACTTTGCTCTTAAGATAACCCCAGAAAAAATAATCAGTAAGGATAAGGTCAGGTAATCTTGGAGGCCAGGGTATGTCATCAAACTCTGTACACAGAGAAAATTCTCAAATAGTACTCATTGAGACTCTAAGCTGTATGTTGTTGCTCTCTCTTGCTGAAACCAGATATTCACATTATGGGCAGAATACAGATGAAACTTTAGTTTGAAAAATTTTTTATTATTTCATAGTTCTTGTATTGTTGACAGTGACCTCGACCAGCCTCAAATAAATATGGACCAATAATTTCTGTCATAGACATCATACACAATTCTAAAGTGACTTTAGAATGTCAAGTTCGATCCAATGTCATACACAATTCTAAAGTGACTTTAGAATTGTGTATGACATTGGATCGAACTTGACATTAGATCAAACTTGGCAAGCGTTTTTGTGTCTGGGGGACCACTTGAAACATGTCATACGCTTCATAGCAACATCACCGTAAGCCGTGTTGAGCATAGCAAATGTTTTGGTCGCAAATTTTCCAGGTTTAACACAAAATTTCACAGCAAGTTGTTGCTCCATCAGGTCATTCATTCTGAAATCCGACAAATGAAAAAAAATCACACTTCACTAAAAACCACGTAGCTAATCAACAAATAAAGATATCTGTAATCAGGAAACAGTTTTATCACCAGACGATCTGTACAAACCTAGCGACATCAAGCAGATTCCCCTGAAACCAACTGGAGCCGCGCAATTCAAACAGTCCATGTATTTTTGAACAGACTTCGTAGAAACATTCCTGCCAAACTTTAAAATTTTTGGCCCATGAGATCCTGATATATAAAGTAAAATACATAACTTACATATAGAATTCTGTTCTGTGTTTTTGGAATTGAGAAATGCAAAATTCTCAATAAGTCAAATTTTGCCTGATTATGATACCTCTTTTCACCATGTGGACATTAGGTGGGCCTTTATAATCATAATCATAATCATAACAGTGTCAATGAAAGATTCTTGGATTCTTTTGATGATATCGATATGATCCTGGTTTCCCAGAGTAATAATAGACAAGTAATTCTCAACCTTTTTTTCGTCATGGTACACTTTTAACTAAAAATTTGGCTGCACATACGGTTACTTCAGTAAGTACCACAGGAGAAATGGTGATGTCATAACTGATTCTTAAATGCAGTTGGTTATTTAGGTAACATTTCCTAAACACCTTGGTAACTACCGGCAATTACCAGTAACACCAGTTACAATTTTCAAACGTGCCCTAAGAAGGTAGAACCGATTGAACTATTTGTCTGACATTGCTTACGTATGGGTATTCGCAGTGGCGGCACACTTCAAAAATCTCGCAGCACACTGAAGTTCCACAGCACAGTGGTTGAGAATCACTGTAATAGACCATGTCTGCCATCTGACTATTGCGAAAAAAACACTGTCTTGCCATATATAAAACAAAGTAATCAAAAATAATGAAGAAAGTTTAATTTTCAATCTTTAACAAAACAGTTTTTTAAGTTAAAATTAGCAAAAAATTAAAATTTTTTTCTGTTATAACAGTTACATAATCTTTTAGATTAAATTCTCATTTAAAGTACATCTTTCCTAAATCTATCATAATTATGAAAATTGATCAACTAGTTACTGAAAAATCTGTCTTTAAACTTTGATAAAATTATATTGCATAATGTGTGTGAAATGTAATAAAGACACAGATGTTTGAAGTTTTTTGCTTAAGACTATTCATAAGAAAAATGTGTAATTATAAGACAAATAATCAACATACTATTCGATGTTTCATGGACACATTTATGAGCTTCAAGAAGAAATGCTTTCATATTTCCATCCCAAGAAGGATTTTCATGAACAAAGATCCACTGTAATAAAAATAATTTTTTTAAAATAGTTTCAACAGAATCAAATTGTTTTATTAGAGAATTACTTACAGTCTTCAAAAGAATATAAATAGAGAATTCAGTTTGCATGACAATTAGTTCTGGGGAAGAAATTAACTTCGTCATGAGCTCAGTACTGAAAAAGTTGTTCTTAATTAATAATCGAACAAATTTTATTTGGTTTATAAACAATAATTCAAAGATAAAATTCATTAAGTGGACACAATGAGTTAGTCCAACAAGTTAAAAAGTTTATATATATATTACTAGAGAATAATAAAACTTTTAGAGTATTCAGAAAATGTTAAAAGTTTTGTGATGTGATTCCTTGTTCATTTATTGAACAATAATGACTAAATATGTACTTAGACACACTCTAATATCAATAAATTTCATAAAGTATAACTATGTTCTATATTTTAATAATTTTATCTGATTCACAAATTTTTAGTCAAAAAATGAATGAATACATATTTTGTAACTTCATTACTAATGTTCTGAATAATAAAATATATTTGCTTTTTGTTACATATGATTGAGGAATCACATATCAAATTTCTGTAATATATTTTCTCAATACCACATATACAGTGTCCAAAAAGTTCTGTGCAGTGAGAAATGCTGTAATAATGTTAAAGTTATGTGTATGGCATTGCATACAAAACCTGTACGTTGTATGTTCTGTGTATCCACTTTCTCCAGGATGCAGTGAAAGATAGGTGTATGAGAACAATCTGCACATACTGGAGGAGCTGGAAATGGCAATTACACAACACATTAAACACATCACAGCACAGTAACTTTTCAAACATCTTGTATAATCTAACATTTATATTCTATTTTACAGTTATATATCATCAGAACTCTTATCTGAAATTGCTTTGAAACATAAAAAATACATTTAAAAATTTGATATACTTTTCAGATGTGCAAATTTATTACTTTTTTCATGCATATTAAAATTATTTTGCAATGGGAGAATTCATATTAAAAGAAAGTGCTGAATCATTAATTAATGCTTTTTAAAAATAGAATTTTATGATCATACAATGAACATTTCACACAGTATATATATAGTTTGGATATTGATTTAAATATTTATTATGATTTTCAGAAAATATATTGTTTATAAAAAAAATTTAAAATATCATTAATTAATTTTAGAAAATAAAACATTTGTTGAATTTGTTGATTATTTCACTCTAAAGTTCAGTCTTTTCTGCAGGTCAGATAAGAGAGATCAGCATGATTATATTCTTTAATCGTTATGATAATTATGCAAATTGTACTTGATTTGTCGCAACTGTGGAGCAGATTCTTGAATTTTTATCATGAGATTCCTTAAGAGCCACTCAAAGGATTTTTCAGCTACCTTTTTTAAACCATATTGTTCAGCAGCTTCATAATACAGTAACACAGTCTGTAAACTAAGAAAATCACTATTANTTATTAGCAATAAACAACAACCACCTAGCCATTAAAATTTAAATATTGATTTTTATGTTATATAGTAATATATTGTAAATAAACACGACATTTGTTTACGCAATAAATGTTTTTTCTTAAAAAAAAATATACACACATTTTTTAAGGGGGTGCAAGAGCTTATTTTCAGATTCAAGGGGGTGCTGACCACTAAAAAGGTTAAGAACTGCTGAGCTAGAATAATAGATAGATGGCAAACACAGTATAGTGTGTTCTTACACACTATACTGTGTACTGTACACAATAACATTAACTACATTTGTATTAGTGTTACAAATTTTTCCAAGGATGAAAAAATTCACACAATCTATATTAAAAGATATTTAATTATCATTCAATATCAACATATATTAAATTTTATGGCAATATTATACATAATAAAGATATTTCTTAAAAAAAAAAAAAAAGGCTAATGCAATATTTTTAACAGACATTAACACAAAATATATTGTTGACTACTGTTAGAAATAAACAAAATTTAAAAAAAAGGCACTAGATTATAATTTTAATGTCCTAAACACCTACACCAGAGTTGCAAACAATAATGGCACTTTCATAAATTTCGAAGCCTTGCTTGGCTTCAAAGAGAAACAAATGAAGCAAAATAGATTCTGAATATAATAGTCTGAAGATGATTAACAATTATCTATCACAGAAATGATTTTTTTTAACAAAATGTCAATAAAAACATTTCAAATAATTACATTACAATAATTTTTCTCTAAGATTTTCCGTAAAAATCTCTCATTTTGACCGAATGAACCGCACCAGTTTATATTTTACATACACTTTCTGAAGAAAACAATGTGATATTAAGAAAAAAAAAGACACTTAATTACCATGAAGTGATGCAAATAACTGATGTTCAGACTGATTAACATGCGGAAAAGTGCGCGAGTAAAAAAAAATGTGCTGTGACAAAAATTATCTCAAAACTGAATATGAAAAGGGTAGACAATCAATTTGCACCTGTGAAATGATAACGACGTGAAATCTTTCTATAAACAATGAAAACATAACAATCTAAAAATAATATATCTTCAGATATTTAAATCTGAACTGAATAATGTAAGTATATATAGTGGCAAATAAATATATTAATAAAATCTGATATATTTTAGTAAGCACCTTATGAATATTTTGATTATGTTTTTTACATTGTTCATGTACAAAAATGAATAATTACAAGTTCCAACGATAATGTTATTAACTGTCTTTTGCATTTCTCACAGGCGAATGCTGCCTGCTAGAGTTCGGAGAGTGAAGAGGAGTCGTAACCAGAAAATTTGCACTGACCACTATGGGAAATGGACAGTCTTTGTCGAGATTCAATACTTTCACTTCCTAAATTTATAAAAATTTTAAATTTTAGTTAATTAATGAAAGTTTAAAAGGAGATTATGCAAAAAATAAATCTTTACTTCATTTTTGGCAAGAGTCAAAGTTTTCAAATTGGTTGTAGCCGTGTAAGTGGCATGGCCTTGTTTATCCAGAGAATAAATCGTTAAACGGTACATCAGATGACGCCTGCATGGCTGGATAGAAGGAATATACCGTTCGGAATCGTTCCTCTGGTTACGACGAAATCGTACACACCTGTAGAAGTAAGTGTTAAAAAGAAGAAAAACTGGAAAATGAAACAATTTAAACATACCTCATGTGATACGTTACCACCAAATCTAGTCCGAAATTAAATCCTGTCCATCTCCAGATATGCTGTGGCATCATAAAGAAATGTATTTAAGTTTTTTTATGATTAGACACAAATCATTATTAGTAAATAAATCTAAGAGGAGACATAATTAAACTTTATTCATGTATACCTGTCCATCCGAAATTAATTTTCTGGCACACCTCAGACACTGTGAATCAAATTCTTCCTGAGCTATTTGTTTGGGTCTGAAATTAAAAACATTTTTTTTAATCAATTTATAACTATTTATTTGGATACTTTGACATTTACGATTCAAAACACAAATTGATTTGAAGTTAGGTTTCATGTACTGTACATGAAGCACATTTATATAGATTAAAACTTTCTGTACACAAAAATCTTGTAAAAAATTTAATGTGGAATTATTATTTATCTTTTATCTAAAACAAACTTGTACTACTTATTTTTATTATAACAACTTCCATTTGAAAACTATTTGGTCCAAGCAAGCTGGATGCTCACTATGCACTTACAGGCCTACAACTGAGTATATAAATTGGTATGACAGCCTCTGTAAATTTGTGAACTACAGTATAATAGAATGTACAGACATCAAGGCTAATGTCAGATAAACATCAAAACAGAGAGGTGCTACTTTTTGATTCATAGATGTGAAAATTCATGGTCATGAAGTTGGTTGTCAGACGAGCACTATATTCTATGGTGTGCATTATTAATCATTTTTATTTCAGATGTCAAAATGGATCTTATAGATTGTGATGCACTGCTGTTTTATTACGTACATACATATTTAAAAACAAAAAAACAGGTGTAGGTAATTGCTCATTTTGTTGTAGAGCTATAGGCTACTTCCTGTTTAAATATCTACATTGCAGTAGTTTGGTATCTGCACTGCAGTATTTTCAGTTTTTGCTGTTTTTGGCATCGTCGCTCTTGTTTTTGTGATTTTGCATTAGTTAGTTCTAGATGGACAGTTCTTCTGGTTCTGGGGCTGTAGGATTGGGTCAACACATCTCGACAGTATGCATAAAATTACGGGAGCTTCTGGACATAATTTTGGCCAACTGTCCAGAAGGCAACAGCACTCTTATACACAAGAAACATAGATCTAAACTTTGTGAAGCTGCCAACCGTAATTTTGGTTTAGCTAATGAAATTATCTTTCTCTCTAGCCACTCTGATAGTGATGTTGATACGTTGAATAAACTAATTTGTAACACATTTGTAATTTGTAACAGAAATCTCTTTCAGACACTGTTAGTAAATTGGAAAAGGAGTTTCTGAGTGAGTTGACTCTATGATGACAAGAAAATAAATAAACTGATTGACACTACAAAAAACGCTTCTAGTCAAATTAGTCTGTCAACCCCTTCTTATGCAAGTATCACTAGGGCTGCCATGACATTTGGCAAACAATTTACAAACAGCTACAGGACATCAGTTTATGAGCAACTACAGTATGCATTCTTTTAATTGCATGGCACATCATGATCCACAGAACCTGGTGTGCTGAAGGCATTTCAGCACACCAGCCATCGGTATTGACGAGTCCCATTACAGCCTAGAAACTAATAGTTGATGAGTGTATATATCTGGCAAGCTCCAGGAACATGTTATAATTCTGCCCACATCATTGAATGTCATCAGTCTGAAGGCAGAGAAGCCTTTATTTGGGTTGGTATCATGTTAAGGTCACGTATGTCACTGCATGTATTCAAATGTGGTACTGTAACGGGCCAGATTTATAGGTATGTCATCCTGTAGCAGTATATGCAACATTTTAGAGATGCATTTGATCCTGGGTTCATTTTAATGGATGATAATGCTCACCCTCACAGATCTGGCTTGGTTTAGGAATGCCTGGAAATTGATATAAGGTGTCTGGACTGGTCACCTTATTCAACAGACTTAAACCTCATAGAATATAATGGTATGCCCCTGGACACAGCATTGTAACACAGACTACTGCAGAGCTCCAAAGAATACTTGTGCAAGAGTGGGATTCATTATCCCAGAAACTGCTGGACAGCATTATAAACAGTATGCCAAACTGCTGTGTAGTATGTATTGCTGTTTTTGGCAATCATACACACTACAGTCGAACCCCCTATAACACTGTTGATTTTTCCATTTTATATGAATTCCATGTTGTACGAGTCACTTAGATTTTACAAATACGTGAGCTGTTCACAGCCTGGCACACGTATTTGTAAAATCTAAGTGACTTGTACAACATCGTACAAAATTCATATAAAATGGAAAAATCAACAGTGTTATAGGAGGGTCAACTGTATTAAGCTTCAGACCATGGTATCACATCACAGCACAAGCAGTATCATATGGGACAGCTCATGTCCATTTCATTTTTTCCTTTTTCCAATGGATTGAGTGAATCCAAACTTCTTTTCTCGCTGAAGTTTGTCTTCCTGTCATATGTTTATAAGATAGGAAGACAAAGTTTGTCACCTTCTTGAAATGTGTTTCTCACAGCTGAATGAGCTATAACCACCCCATACAGCAAATTCCTTAATATACAAATGTTGCTTGAAGAATCCCATAGCCACATTGATAATAGTTTAGAATGAAATGTGATTTTAAGCATATGAACATTGTTTTTCAGCTAATTATGTGTATCATTAATTTTATTTACATTAATTAGAAGAAATTAAATTTTAAATATATATACAAACCCCCTGTCAACACCTTGATCCACACGCAACATGGTATACCACTGAGTTTTAAAAACAGGAAGAAACCAACCTACAGAAATATTTTTATGAATTTATTAAGTAAAAAATCATTAACATCCCTAAAAAATAAATAATTTACTTTTAGGCACAATTTGATCACTGTCCAGCAATTCTACATCAAGATGATGATTCACCAAATGCTGAGATCTTAAGGCACGAAATGCAGGTAAATAAGGTTCACCACTTTCTGTCTCTAAGAAACTTTTTCCCCTTTCTTTTGTAAATAGTAATTTTGATGAAGCTGTAAGCAAAGTATTAAAAATTATTAAATAAAAATAAATAAATACTATATAAAATTTTTGAGAATTTCATATAAAGTGTCTCTCAGAATAAATATACAATTTAAAACTTAAATGCCAAATTTTTCAAATATTAATGAAATTTTATATTAATTATATATACATTAAATATCAATGTTAAAGAAGTAATAAATAAGTTATAATAATGGAGTAAACATATGTGAATTTTAAGTTTTAAAAATTACATCATCAAGATGTTGTCCATCTTGGTAACAGCACTCCTTCAATCTATCCTTCATATTCCCTGTGACCCTCTGAATAGTTTTCCAGGATACTGTTTATTTTGCCTCTAATTTTTTGTTTTAATTGAATATTGTTTAGTAGTCTATGTAAACTTTGCTCTTAAGATAACCCCAGAAAAAATAATCAGTAAGGATAAGGTCAGGTAATCTTGGAGGCCAGGGTATGTCATCAAACTCTGTACACAGAGAAAATTCTCAAATAGTACTCATTGAGACTCTAAGCTGTATGTTGTTGCTCTCTCTTGCTGAAACCAGATATTCACATTATGGGCAGAATACAGATGAAACTTTAGTTTGAAAAATTTTTTATTATTTCATAGTTCTTGTATTGTTGACAGTGACCTCGACCAGCCTCAAATAAATATGGACCAATAATTTCTGTCATAGACATCATACACAATTCTAAAGTCACTTTAGAATTGTGTATGACATTGGATCGAACTTGACATTAGATCAAACTTGGCAAGCGTTTTTGTGTCTGGGGGACCACTTGAAACATGTCATACGCTTCATAGCAACATCACCGTAAGCCGTGTTGAGCATAGCAAATGTTTTGGTCGCAAATTTTCCAGGTTTAACACAAAATTTCACAGCAAGTTGTTGCTCCATCAGGTCATTCATTCTGAAATCCGACAAATGAAAAAAATCACACTTCACTAAAAACCACGTAGCTAATCAACAAATAAAGATATCTGTAATCAGGAAACAGTTTTATCACCAGACGATCTGTACAAACCTAGCGACATCAAGCAGATTCCCCTGAAACCAACTGGAGCCGCGCAATTCAAACAGTCCATGTATTTTTGAACAGACCTCGTAGAAACATTCCTGCCAAACTTTAAAATTTTTGGCCCATGAGATCCTGATATATAAAGTAAAATACATAACTTACATATAGAATTCTGTTCTGTGTTTTTGGAATTGAGAAATGCAAAATTCTCAATAAGTCAAATTTTGCCTGATTATGATACCTCTTTTCACCATGTGGACATTAGGTGGGCCTTTATAATCATAATCATAATCATAACAGTGTCAATGAAAGATTCTTGGATTCTTTTGATGATATCGATATGATCCTGGTTTCCCAGAGTAATAATAGACAAGTAATTCTCAACCTTTTTTTCGTCATGGTACACTTTTAACTAAAAATTTGGCTGCACATACGGTTACTTCAGTAAGTACCACAGGAGAAATGGTGATGTCATAACTGATTCTTAAATGCAGTTGGTTATTTAGGTAACATTTCCTAAACACCTTGGTAACTACCGGCAATTACCAGTAACACCAGTTACAATTTTCAAACGTGCCCTAAGAAGGTAGAACCGATTGAACTATTTGTCTGACATTGCTTACGTATGGGTATTCGCAGTGGCGGCACACTTCAAAAATCTCGCAGCACACTGAAGTTCCACAGCACAGTGGTTGAGAATCACTGTAATAGACCATGTCTGCCATCTGACTATTGCGAAAAAAACACTGTCTTGCCATATATAAAACAAAGTAATCAAAAATAATGAAGAAAGTTTAATTTTCAATCTTTAACAAAACAGTTTTTTAAGTTAAAATTAGCAAAAAATTAAAATTTTTTTCTGTTATAACAGTTACATAATCTTTTAGATTAAATTCTCATTTAAAGTACATCTTTCCTAAATCTATCATAATTATGAAAATTGATCAACTAGTTACTGAAAAATCTGTCTTTAAACTTTGATAAAATTATATTGCATAATGTGTGTGAAATGTAATAAAGACACAGATGTTTGAAGTTTTTTGCTTAAGACTATTCATAAGAAAAATGTGTAATTATAAGACAAATAATCAACATACTATTCGATGTTTCATGGACACATTTATGAGCTTCAAGAAGAAATGCTTTCATATTTCCATCCCAAGAAGGATTTTCATGAACAAAGATCCACTGTAATAAAAATAATTTTTTTAAAATAGTTTCAACAGAATCAAATTGTTTTATTAGAGAATTACTTACAGTCTTCAAAAGAATATAAATAGAGAATTCAGTTTGCATGACAATTAGTTCTGGGGAAGAAATTAACTTCGTCATGAGCTCAGTACTGAAAAAGTTGTTCTTAATTAATAATCGAACAAATTTTATTTGGTTTATAAACAATAATTCAAAGATAAAATTCATTAAGTGGACACAATGAGTTAGTCCAACAAGTTAAAAAGTTTATATATATATTACTAGAGAATAATAAAACTTTTAGAGTATTCAGAAAATGTTAAAAGTTTTGTGATGTGATTCCTTGTTCATTTATTGAACAATAATGACTAAATATGTACTTAGACACACTCTAATATCAATAAATTTCATAAAGTATAACTATGTTCTATATTTTAATAATTTTATCTGATTCACAAATTTTTAGTCAAAAAATGAATGAATACATATTTTGTAACTTCATTACTAATGTTCTGAATAATAAAATATATTTGCTTTTTGTTACATATGATTGAGGAATCACATATCAAATTTCTGTAATATATTTTCTCAATACCACATATACAGTGTCCAAAAAGTTCTGTGCAGTGAGAAATGCTGTAATAATGTTAAAGTTATGTGTATGGCATTGCATACAAAACCTGTACGTTGTATGTTCTGTGTATCCACTTTCTCCAGGATGCAGTGAAAGATAGGTGTATGAGAACAATCTGCACATACTGGAGGAGCTGGAAATGGCAATTACACAACACATTAAACACATCACAGCACAGTAACTTTTCAAACATCTTGTATAATCTAACATTTATATTCTATTTTACAGTTATATATCATCAGAACTCTTATCTGAAATTGCTTTGAAACATAAAAAATACATTTAAAAATTTGATATACTTTTCAGATGTGCAAATTTATTACTTTTTTCATGCATATTAAATTATTTTGCAATGGGAGAATTCATATTAAAAGAAAGTGCTGAATCATTAATTAATGCTTTTTAAAAATAGAATTTTATGATCACACAATGAACATTTCATACAGTATATATATATATATATATATAGTTTGGGTATTGATTTAAATATTTATTATGATTTTCAGAAAATATATTGTTTATAAAAAAAATTTAAAATATCATTAATTAATTTTAGAAAATAAAACATTTGTTGAATTTGTTGATTATTTCACTCTAAAGTTCAGTCTTTTCTGCAGGTCAGATAAGAGAGATCAGCATGATTATATTCTTTAATCGTTATGATAATTATGCAAATTGTACTTGATTTGTCGCAACTGTGGAGCAGATTCTTGAATTTTTATCATGAGATTCCTTAAGAGCCACTCAAAGGATTTTTCAGCTACCTTTTTTAAACCATATTGTTCAGCAGCTTCATAATACAGTAACACAGTCTGTAAACTAAGAAAATCACTATTAAAATCATTAATTTTTAAGAATTTTTAAAAATAATTTATTAAATATTAATATTTATCATTACTAAATAATAATTAATAATAGTTTAAAAATTAATAGTGCAGTACTCGACCAAATATCTAATGAACTTGAGACTGGAAGTGGTCCAGATTATTCAATTTTCTGAATGAAGGCTAAATATATACTTAAAATATAAAATAAACAATGGAAAGTACAGAATGAAACATTTTAACACACTTGTATGCCAGCAGTTACACTGGAACTGGCATCGTGTATTGAATATTTCACAGAAACCAAACCAAAATGGCTGCACAGCCAACTATAGATGTATTATAGCCCACCAAATTAAAAAATACATAGTTTTCTGATAATTCCAAATTTCTGGAAATCGGATATTTGGTCCGATACTGTAAATTAAAAAAATAAAATTATAAAACATTATAAATTATTATATAAAAACGATAGTCATTCATTTTTATTTCTAATAATTTGGAATAAATACAAAATAATTAATTTTAACACACATAAAATATACAGTGTAATTGAAAAGTTGCTTCACAGTAGATGTGAAAATGGAAGGAGCTTCCAGGAATGAAGTAATGATGTCACAGGCAGACTGCATATCAAAATAGTTAAAGTAAGTTATGGTGCCGCAACTCAGCCAAGCCACTTGGATATGGCCCACTGTGGAGCAACTTTGTAGTTGCACTGTATATGTTAAAATTAATATAAACATGTAATATGCATATATACAAAATATTATACTGAAAATTTGTTATAGTTTGTTAAAATATTTGTGATTAAAATTTATTCATATTCTAAACAACAGTTAGTAATTTAATTCTTAACGTGTAAAAATGGGTTTGCTTTATCAAATGTCATGAAACTGTCAAAAACTAGAATTTGAACCTTGCAAATTCTTAATACGAGCAAATGAATCAAAATATAAAATTATAATAAACTTGTTTTTACTTTTGTGGCTCTGTTATACGAGGGAAAGTATGGCAATCAGACAAAAAATGAATCCCAAGATTTTTACATTTTTGGACTTGGGGCACCTTGAAATATCAAGAAATGCAAAAACATTCATGGGGATTTTTCTATATTTTTAAATGTTAGTGTGTGTTTAGGGAACAATTTTGTTCACCCTCTCTGAAGCATAGTAATGTCTGTGCTTTATTTCTGAAAATTTCTGAAATTTTGCATGGAGATTTCTGTATTAAAGAGATTGATGCTATTAAATTTTGGTGGTTAAAGTTCGACAGGGTGAGAACATAAAGGGGAGTTGTGTGTCATATCTCAAGTATTGTTAAACATAATGATGATTTTACTCATCATCATCATCATCATCATCATTTACAATTTTTTTTTTTTTTTTATAAAACCCATCTCTATTCTCAAATTTAAGCTTTTTGCCATTTTTTAATAACTGAAAATATGAAGTTTTTTAAAAATAAAGTATCATAATAGATGATGCCCCCACACAGTTTTAAATATTGCCGGGAAAGTTAAGTAACTTGTTGGAATTTTTTTCTAGATGTAATGCACCATTCATGATAATAAAAATCATCATTATTAAATTAAAAATAAGTTTCCAATATCAAAAGAATTAAAAACTTTTATGAGGAAAATTATCAGAAACTCAGAAAAATTAGTTATTCTCATTAAAATTGAATGTGATTTAACTCAATTGTTTTGAAAATGTAATTTCATTTAATTAACAACTTTTGCTAAAGTTTTTTTTATATATACAGTATAATGTTGGTAATCTGAAATATTTGAGACTTGTACAGTGTCAAATTAAGGAGATTACCTTATTGGACATAAGATGAATTTAATGGTTTAACCCTTTTAGTAGCACCAATAATAATTTTTTGCCTGCTATCTTTGTTAATATTGCCTCTTCCAAGAATTTCTCTAGAAAAAAATATTTCTTTATTTGCATAATATTAGTATCATACATTGTATTAATCAAAAACATAAAATATCAAGAAAATATGAAAGGAGAGCAATCATATGCTATTGTATTTTAGAATTGTCAATCCTTTTAAAATAATTTTCAATTGTCTCCTGCCATACAAGTGCAATGCAATTGCTGATAATTAACATTGCCAAGATGAGTGATTCCACTAAATTTAATAGAAAATTGAAGCAACTGTGGAAAATTTAGTAAAAGATACAGTATTTTTGATGGATAATTTCAGAAAATTGATTTTTTTACATTTATATGGTTTGGTTGTATCTTTTTTGAGCAGCCTATGATGATGGTGTCTAACAATCTTTTATATCATGCCCAAGCTTAAGTGTTCAAGCTCAAGTTGATATCATGCCACATTTAGCAAGAACTGGAGTTTTTACTAGAGGGAAGCTTGTCTGTGACTTGGCAACAGCACCAGTAATATCCTAGAATTGACTAGTGTGCCCGTTCTTTTGCCACTTTACATGTCAAACTAGCATATAACTAGGTTATCAAGATTGTACTGTATATATATACATAATTAAACTTTACCCTTTTGTTGTTATTCAATGGTATTTTCCAACTATTAGTTAGATATATTTTTTAGATACCCCAAGTAACACACAAAATATTTTATTTTGGATTTTCTTAACAAATGTTCATGCAATTACAATTTAATTTACATAGCATAATTTTTAAACTCTTTTTTTTATAATGAAATACTTTCTCTCTTGTAATTAGGTTACACTTGTTTGTTCTAAAGAAAATGAGACTGACTCCTGTAAATCTAATGTGACCTTTCTTTATATATATGAAACTGAGAAGAGAAGAAAATGCTTACTTAATAGTCTCCAACATTATTTCAGCACACTGTTGGATCATTCCATCCTGAATGTATATATTTAAACAAACAGTTTTTATAAAGATTTTATTATTAGAAAACTAAACTCATTAATATATAACTTTATAACAAAGATACAAAATTACTGACTTACCAACTGGAAGAGAGTGGCAGTCGAAAGAACAGGCACCACTTCAGCAGGCTCTATTGATACTTCATCTTGATAAAGTGATCCAAAAACAATTTTTAATGCTAGAAAAAAAATTATCTATTTAATTCAATAATAATTATAAAATTACTATCTATCTGTTATATCAATTTAGAAGTTAAATTTCACAACAAGTTTCTTTTATACTAATGTACAGTGATCAGATTTTTGAACCTTTGAAGCAGGGCTGTGGAGTTGGAGTTGGAAAAAATGTGTCGATTCCGACATTTTAAATTTAATTTAGTTTCTTTTTTTATTTAAATGAAAGAAAATTTATTTTATATTTATAAATTTTTTAAAATGTTTTTGTATTTTGTTATAATTCATTTATTTTAAATACAAAATGCAATAATTTAATTTATTAAATATGTATCAATAGTTTTCTTTGTAGTATTTGTGTTTAGTAGTTAAATTATTTTGACCCAATTGAATTTGACTATTATTGATTCATTCCTTTCTTATCCTCACTCTAAATAAGTATTCTATTTTTCTGAATGAGCCAGAATAATTAATCAAAGTATATATTTTTCTTTTCTGAACAAGGGGCTGAAGTAGCTAGATCACACACTTTTTAGTTGAACTAACTTTTCTGGAAAAGTAAAATCGAAGTGCAAAGCTGTAGAATAAAGATATGTAAATGTAGAATTTTATCGCTCTCCCTTTTCCCTCATTAAATATTTGTTAAAAATTAATTTTTTTATACAAATAAATATCAAAAGATAGAAGTATTTACACGGCATGAAGCATTCACTAGCAATTGTAACAATGAACTAAACTTGATACATCCATGTTGCCCCAGGACCACTGTAATGGCAAACAAGATTCAATCAATTTGAGACCTTTTTGAAGGTGTCTAATGGTTAATAGTGAACAAAATTTGTAAGGAAACTGGGATAACCATGGCAGTGTGCAGTCAATGGACTGAGTTAAAGTTTCAAAAATTGTGGTCCAATGAGTTCCATGCCTATTGAATGCAAATCAGAAGGCTGCTTGAGTTGAAATTTGACAGAGACTGCTGAATCAATACAAAGTAGAAAGGGATGCATTCTCACCTATGATGAGATATGGGTGCATCACTATACTCTGGAGTCAAGAAAGAGCAATATGGAATGGCAAAGAAAGGTTGAAGCAGGTCCTCTGAAAGCAAATTGTGGATAAGGTTCTTGTCACTATGTTTGGAATTACAGAGTGTGTATACATTGATTTCCTCAATAAACAAAAGACAGTTAATGTTGCTTACTACTGCAAACTGTTGGATAAAGTCAAGGAAGACTATTAGTCTAAAGAATGAGGTATCCAGTCTGAAACATGTTGTTCCTATACAACAACGACACTCTAATTAAGAGAAAATAATGCAAAAGCATTGAGATCTTTGTTGAATATCCTGAATATAGCCCAGACATATCACTATCTGATTACCATTTGTTTGGACCACTCAAGCAGACATTGGGAGAATGATTGAAAATTGATAAACAGATAGAACACTATGTGCAACTAACTTTGGGCACAACTCACTAGTTTCTATAATGCAACAATCAAAACACTGATAATCAGGTGGGAAAAGTGTTTAACATGTTAATTGCCATCCATCGCGCCGACGATTGTACGGCATACGGCCATCTGACCGCCCGCCATCAATTAAACAATGTAGTTTCACTCAAGGTTAAATTATCCTGGTTTCATAAGACGTTTTTCTGCATACTAGTGGTGGCCTCTCGTGGATGTCTATGCACTTCACTTGGAACGCCAGCGGTTGGATGGCCAGAACGTCCCTTAGCTACGACCGCCAGCGTGTCGTATGGCCTCATGAAGTGTTTCAAGATCAGCGGTCATAGTTTTTTTTNTCAATTTAGAAGTTAAATTTCACAACAAGTTTCTTTTATACTAATGTACAGTGATCAGATTTTTGAACCTTTGAAGCAGGGCTGTGGAGTTGGAGTTGGAAAAAATGTGTCGATTCCGACATTTTAAATTTAATTTAGTTTCTTTTTTTATTTAAATGAAAGAAAATTTATTTTATATTTATAAATTTTTTAAAATGTATTTGTATTTTGTTATAATTCATTTATTTTAAATACAAAATGCAATAATTTAATTTATTAAATATGTATCAATAGTTTTCTTTGTAGTATTTGTGTTTAGTAGTTAAATTATTTTGACCCAATTGAATTTGACTATTATTGATTCATTCCTTTCTTATCCTCACTCTAAATAAGTATTCTATTTTTCTGAATGAGCCAGAATAATTAATCAAAGTATATATTTTTCTTTTCTGAACAAGGGGCTGAAGTAGCTAGATCACACACTTTTTAGTTGAACTAACTTTTCTGGAAAAGTAAAATCGAAGTGCAAAGCTGTAGAATAAAGATATGTAAATGTAGAATTTTATCGCTCTCCCTTTTCCCTCATTAAATATTTGTTAAAAATTAATTTTTTTATACAAATAAATATCAAAAGATAGAAGTATTTACACGGCATGAAGCATTCACTAGCAATTGTAACAATGAACTAAACTTGATACATCCATGTTGCCCCAGGACCACTGTAATGGCAAACAAGATTCAATCAATTTGAGACCTTTTTGAAGGTGTCTAATGGTTAATAGTGAACAAAATTTGTAAGGAAACTGGGATAACCATGGCAGTGTGCAGTCAATGGACTGAGTTAAAGTTTCAAAAATTGTGGTCCAATGAGTTCCATGCCTATTGAATGCAAATCAGAAGGCTGCTTGAGTTGAAATTTGACAGAGACTGCTGAATCAATACAAAGTAGAAAGGGATGCATTCTCACCTATGATGAGATATGGGTGCATCACTATACTCTGGAGTCAAGAAAGAGCAATATGGAATGGCAAAGAAAGGTTGAAGCAGGTCCTCTGAAAGCAAATTGTGGATAAGGTTCTTGTCACTATGTTTGGAATTACAGAGTGTGTATACATTGATTTCCTCAATAAACAAAAGACAGTTAATGTTGCTTACTACTGCAAACTGTTGGATAAAGTCAAGGAAGACTATTAGTCTAAAGAATGAGGTATCCAGTCTGAAACATGTTGTTCCTATACAACAACGACACTCTAATTAAGAGAAAATAATGCAAAAGCATTGAGATCTTTGTTGAATATCCTGAATATAGCCCAGACATATCACTATCTGATTACCATTTGTTTGGACCACTCAAGCAGACATTGGGAGAATGATTGAAAATTGATAAACAGATAGAACACTATGTGCAACTAACTTTGGGCACAACTCACTAGTTTCTATAATGCAACAATCAAAACACTGATAATCAGGTGGGAAAAGTGTTTAACATGTTAATTGCCATCCATCGCGCCGACGATTGTACGGCATACGGCCATCTGACCGCCCGCCATCAATTAAACAATGTAGTTTCACTCAAGGTTAAATTATCCTGGTTTCATAAGACGTTTTTCTGCATACTAGTGGTGGCCTCTCGTGGATGTCTATGCACTTCACTTGGAACGCCAGCGGTTGGATGGCCAGAACGTCCCTTAGCTACGACCGCCAGCGTGTCGTATGGCCTCATGAAGTGTTTCAAGATCAGCGGTCATAGTTTTTTTTTAAATAAAAATCTATTTTATATCTGATAGTGATTTATTTTAATAGTAAATAGTTTAAAATATCAAAAACTAGTTTAATTATTCTCTTTTATTGCATATAAAGTAAATAATATTACAAAAAAAAATCAAAGTATATAAGTGCGTTTTAATATATATTTACAGAAAAAAACATTTGCAGTGGAAACAAAGTGTGAAATATTTTTAACACAAAGATGTAAAAAAGGGGAGGATGTCTAATTACACAGGGTTGTAAAATAAATAGCCGGGGGAAAGTAGTCTCCCATTCAACGCCATACGACTGCCAGTCGACATGCATATGTCTTTCTTATCTCCCCTCTCCTTACTATTATATATCGACCCTTTTATTTACATTAAAATAAAATATTAGACATCAAATTTTCACATTTTGGACCCCCATTGCACAAAATATCATATTACAACCAGCAGTTAATGTGTTGTGTTAGATGAAACTATGTAAAAAATGAAATTGTGTATATATTTGAAAAAAGTCATTTAATAAAGAAAAAAAGTTTGGTTTATATATTTGACTAACTCTCATATTTTAATAATTGCTGGTTTTAATAGATATTTACTTTCACAATATAGGGTATTTCAAAAATATACTAATATTACTACAGAAGTAACTTGTTATGCCAGATTTGTAGTGGTAAATTTTCCTGTGTAGCTCTCTACCACAGGTAAAAATTCATGACCAGAATGTGGAGTTCTCATAAAAGGAAAGCCTAAATATCTCTGCTATGGCAATCGTGCATCTTCTCTATATAAGCACTAACATTTTTTTTGGGAAACTCTGAATATAAATATCCATTTTCATTTGAAATTTTTGTTAGAAACTGACAGATTAATGGATTAATGTTAGTTTCAGTTACTGAAAATACAGTGTTCTAAATGATTTGTATTAATTCAAAAATATCAGTTGGATATTTAGAAACTGAATATTTTAATCAAAGATTTGCATTTGTCAAAATTGTTTTAGAAGCAGATATTTAACCATAATTTTTTTTAATACTGTCTTGCAGGTACTAAGAACACTTTTCTTCATGTCCATCAAGGTTTAACCAGACCAGCAACTGAGCAATCAAATGATAAATGACATATCTATGAAAGTTTTGTGGATCTCACCCAGATTCAAATCCTGAATACCTCAAAATGGCAAACTAATAACTTCATTACTCAACTATCTGATAATTTCTTTTTATAAGACAGAAGAATTCTGCAAACTCAACTTAATATGGACTGAGAAGGCGACAAGTTACTGAAAATGACTAGCTTTACGGATAGCAACAATGCTAGTCTAAATAATGGAATTTTTGTAAAGGTATTAAGAGTGCAAATCTGTGTACATATTAATTACATATCAATAGTGACTATTTTTATTTCTAGTTAAATTTTAATTAAAAAACTATTGACTATTCGGTGGTTACTTTAAAGTTAGTGACATTTGTGTAGTGACATCTTGAAAAAAGGGTAATAGTATTTGTTAACTCATGGAATTGATGCTATTAACAAGTGTCACTAGTAAATAATGGTAAGTTGTTTGATACTAGTGTTATGTTAGATATAAAAATTAGATTATATATATTTCTTTTGGATGATGGAACCAGTTTTATAGAATGTCGAACTTCTTGGACTCTACTGTATTAATTTACTAACGAATAACTAATAATGAATCATTTAGCACTGTGATTTTCAATTATTTTTATAAAGTATCGTCTTTATAAAAAATATGTTGACATTGCATTAAGTCAGTGAATCTCAACTGCTGTGCTATAAAATTTTAAAAAGTAAATACTAAATTTAAACTGTTTCTCTATTTTTTATATAAAAATGCAGATCTTAAATGTCACTTTTCATTTATACATATAAAAGTACCTTTTATGCAACAGGAAATCATTAACATGCCAGCAAAAACTGCATGTTATTAGCTCAAAATGTTGAGAACTACTTCTCTAAGCCAAAGGTCATTAACAGATAATTTAATATAAGACAACGACTAATATATAGGTTAATTTTAGTTCAAAAATTGGTCATACATGTAATTTCATTTTTTAAAAATATCTCTCATTCAAAATATTTAATTAAAAGAAAAAAGAATCAATAGCTAGATTCTAACTAAAACTTCAAAATATGCTGACAAAACATTAAATGATTTATTTGTACTAAGAATGAATAGTGAAATAATATCTGAAAGTCACTTACAATCAAAAAACATTTTAAATTTAAATCCTTACTACATTTTCCCCCAATTAAAATAATTTAAATAAAGTATTAACAGTTTTTGCTAAATGTTTTCTTAAATGGAAAGAAAATGTACAGCCGAAAAGGGAAAATATAAGTTTGGATTCTGGCCAAGAAATGTAGGAAACAATGAATCATTCTTTCACATACTGAATTAATTATATTTACAAACTTTATTCATCTTGTTAAACCTTTTTTTTCAATAATTACTTAAATAGAAACTAGATGTTCACGTTGAAACTATATAAAATGGAACCTTAAAAAAATGTTATGACTATTTTATAAGAAAGAAAATTTCATTTAATTTTTAACAGAAAACTTGTGGAAAGATTGGTAGAAATAATAGTAAACTAATATTTCAAGTGATTAGACTAAAGTTTTTACTGCACCTTTACTTAATAATGCATTTTGATTGAAAAAAGATCAAAAATAACCACTGAACCTAGTGCAAAAAAAAATCCCAATAAAGAAATACTTGAACAATACATGTTTTTTGTTCTTGTAAAAAAGGTAATTGCAAAGGATTGGCAAATGCCAAAAATATCTAGCCTATATATGTCATTGAATAGTTTGAGTTATTGGGGTGTATAAATATGACTCCGCCCTTTTTTAATAGACGGTGTTAGTAGTACTGCTTGCATACAACTGATTCTGGCAACACTTTTATTTGAAAGATTTGACAGCATTCTTCAAAAATAAATCTGCAACATTTGTTTAAAGTGTAAACAACATTTATTTTTATTTGATTAAAAAGTGTCAAGTTTTGTGCCAGGAAAACAGCATTTGCGGGAAGTCTTGCTTCATTATTTTATTTCAAAGAAAACTGCAGCAGAAACATATCATTTGCTATTGGAAATTTACGGTGAACATGCTCCATACAATACAACATGCAAAGAGTGGTATTGATGGTTTAAAAATAATGATTTTGATACATATGACAGAGAGCATGGAAAACCACCAAAAAAATTCCAAGATGAAGAATTGGAAGCATTACTTGATGACGATCTTTGATGACACAATCAGAACTGGCTGCTGCTTTAAATGCTTCTCAACTATGTATTTCCCAATGTCTACGAGCAATGGAAATGATTCAAAAGCAAGGAAATTGGGTCCCATATGAACTGAAAGAAAGAGACATTGAATGTCGAAAAACCATATGTGAATTATTGCTCCAAAGACAAAAAGAGAAAAGGTTTTTTGCACTGAATTGTTACTGGTGATAAAAATGGATACACTTTAACAATCTTAAACAACCAAAGGCATGGGTGTGTCCAGGTGACCCAGGTCCATCAATGCCGAAACAGAATGTTCATGGAGGTAAAGTTATGTTGTGTATCTGGTGGGACCAAAAGGGTGTCATGTACTTTGAGCTGTTGCAACTGAGTCAGACAATCAATGCTGAATGTTACAAACAACAGTTAATCAAATTGAATGAAGCATTGAAGCAAAAGCATCCAGAATATGCCAAAAGACACAACAAGGTTGTCTTCCAACATGACAACATTCGCCCACATGTTGCAAGATCAGTCAAGGGAACTCTAGAAGACTTTGCTGAGATGCATTGCCCCCCCTGCCATATTCTCCAGATGTTGCTCCTTCAGATTACTATTTGTTTTGATCCATGCAGAGCGACCTTTCAGAAAAGCAGTTCAGATCTTATGAGGATATTCAAAATTGGGTTGATAACTGGATTGCTTCAAAACAACCAGACTTCTTCCTTCATGGAATCCCTTTGTTGCCTGACAGATAGGCAAATGTAACTTCTGATGGAAAATATTTTGAATAAATTTTTCTTTCATTTTAAAAACAAACAAATGTCTTACATTTACCAAAAAAAGGGCAGAGTCATATTTATACACCCAATATTATATAGTGGAAGCATTGCAATACTGGTACACATTCCAGCTAACCATATAGAATAAAATGCTTCTAAACATAGTGCATATTGTTATGAATGCACCCAAAATATGTTCTTGAAATGCAATATAAGTTTGCATAAAAATGTTACAATAAATTCCACAAGTTATATAAAAGTTCTAAACCTTTTCTTATAATAATAAATGTTTATTCAAAGATTATTTGTATTTTCTTATCACTATCTTCATACTAAGTTGTATATAGGTTGCATGAAATAGATAATGCCCAGTGCCACCTGCAAGTGACACCCCAATTTCCAAAAAACTAAGGGATATAAATATTTTTCATCAATTCTATGCATCATTGAAAGGTATACATAAATGAGTTATGAACATTTTTTCCATTTTTCTTCATCAATTTTGACATGGGATTTGACAGGTTAAAAATGATTCAATATTGTCTGATTAAGAATATACAGGTGCTAACCTACTTACAAATTTTCAGACTTACAATTTGATCATATATCCAAAATTTAAATTTCACATGGATTTTGAAGTTCTCTTGCCACAGTGAGGTGGTATTAAAGTCAGTCTTCAACCAGTAGTAAATAATAAATTTTTAATAAATAATTAATGTGGGCTTACTTCTATTGTATATCATCATTCTTAATTTTTGTGTGAATTCTGAGGTACTGCTACAGCTCATGGGTCATGAAGTTGGTAACATTGCATTAATGGCATTTTTCTGTATTGCTTGCAATTTTTATAAATTTTATTAAGATTAGTGCTACAAAAAATGCATCCAAAATGTAATAATGAAATTAGTAGGGGAGATAAATGTATCATGCTATTACCACGAAAATTAAACTGGACATTATAAAACTAAGTGCATTAGGTAAACAAAACTGCATTTGAAACATCTGCTAGTAAGCTGTAGTGCTTTTTACAAATTTGTGCACAAAATTGTTTACAAATATACTTTTCAACTTATGGCAAAACCACAAGAGCCTGTTTGTAAGTAGAGGAGCACCTGTATTGCAACGTTTCATTTCAAATAAAATGAGATTTTTCACATCACAAATACAGGGGGGGTTCTGAAATTTTACAAAGATTGTATTCTAAGTAAGTCAAATGTATTTTAAATTTTGCCATTAAACTAGTGGTAAATGCCATAGTTGTGTTCTGCAATGTAAATTTAACCACTACATATATGAATGACAGAAGACACTATACTAATAGTTTTAATACATGACATTAAACAAGGATAAAATGAAAACAATTTGGTTAAGCTAAAATTAAGCACATATAATAAAGGTTTTTCTGCAAAGGGATTAAGTGTTGAAAGTTTTGGAAAACACAAGATGGTAAGGAAATTGATGCATAAACTAGGGGAAAAAATGAATAGGTGATTCAAACAGAAGAAAAGAGAGAACTGTTAGATTTAATTTAGTTTAGTTCAATAGTTCTATGATTTTTTTTAAAACTCTTTCTGTCCCATGGGCACTAAGAGGACCTCCATTAGCAAGCCTTTTATAGGTCCAGCCATGCCCACAATGGGATGGCCAGGTGGTGAGGGACAGGGCCCAACACATCCAGACAGACCAAATAGTTCTATGATTAAAAGTTTTAGTCTGTTAATTGAAGTATAGCTGTGACTTACACATAAAAATTGATTAAGAAAAATTTTATATCAACTCATCAATGGTCAAATGAATCTTCTCTGAAACCAGTAAAGTAACAGAATAGCTGAAGAATTTAACTATTGTTCATTGCAACAAATTTTTATATGATAGTATTGCCTGAATAATGTGTTGCACATAAATGTTACCATTAATGCCAAAGAACTGTGTGTAATTTTGTGATGTATGTGTAGTTTTGAATCTTAGTACACATTATTTCAAAATACATTTGATTTTTCCATCATGTTATTTTAAAACCATGCATTTCAAACATGCATAATTTGAAAAGCACTTGTAATATAAATGAACAAGTGAACTAAAAAAAATTACTCAAATGAACAGCTGGATTTTTGTCAGATTACATTATACCCCAATAAGAATCCAGTGGTTTGTCTGAATAATTAAATTAATTATCAAATCGTTTGTATATGTTATTATTGGAAGCAATTAATTAATTATTTAATTCATTAGAGGTAGAAGCTTACAACTGTAATATGTAAATATATTTGTATGCATGTTGCAATCAACAACAGAGGATGTTAAGGTGCAGTGGTGGCCAAACCACAATTCCAGACTTCAAATATATTCAACACTATTTATAAATAATAGGAATGGGTCTAATTTTGGTATATACATAATATAAAGAATATTTATTAATACAGAGTCATTGATTCTACTCCGACTGCATAATAATATACAGTAGAGCATCGATTATCCGACCCCCGATTAACTGTCACATCGGTTAACCAACCATTCTAGTTGGCAAATTTCAAATGTCCGCTAGTGATGCGGTGCTACAATATTTGGCTATGTCTTGGCTACTTTAATATTATTTTTGTTAAATTTTTGCATGTTTTAGCTGGCAACACTGGCTCGACCATAAAAGGGAGGCCAGTACTGTATTTAAACTTGTTTGTTTTGTGAGCAATAAAATAATTTAAAAATAATTTTTAACGATACAATAGTGACGATTATTATTTTTTAAAAAAATTTGTTAGGCTTAACATCAATGAAAATTCAATGCAAAGTTGGTTAATAGCGATATACTAATATACTAATTACATGGGATATACTAATATACTATACTAATAATGTATTTTTTTTCATTCTTTTCAGTTATCCGACCTACCTGAGTCCCCAATTGAGTCGGATAATCGATGCTCTACTGTATAAAACTTAGAGATAATGTAAATTATAATGTATTAAAATAAATCAACTATGCCATTAATGAATACAAACCATTAGCTGTTACATTTGGATCCTCTATGCCAACAGTAATAATTCCTTCTTCTGCTTCTCTCCACGACCCACAAAACATGCTTGAAAAATAAGGTGACTAAAACAGATAAAAATATCTATTTTTTCATCATGAATGCATTACAAAAATAATAAAATAACCTTATAATTTAAAATAAAAGTAATTTTAATTTTTCAATAAATAGATGATCTTCAACTTACCTGACATAAATACACTTTGTGAAGTTTCCATTCTTGACTTAATGCTACAATTGTAATATCACTATTCTGACCTTGCAAAAATAATGTCTTGTATATATACTGAGATGTACTCATCAACTTTCTCCTAAAATAAATCCAATAATTTTAATCAATATTGATATAAATTAACAATGGACTTGGAACTCAAAATTGAGTTTTAAATAAACACTTGGTTTTATTTCCATCTCCTTTTAGTTGTTTATTTAAAAATCAAGTTTGAGTTCGAAGTTCAACAAATTTATCAAACACAGTTTCAAAGACAACATAAATTAACAAATTAAACAATAAAAATCATAAAATAATGTTAAAAAATGCAATGTTTTCATTATTTAATTACAAAACTTTATTTTCATGTCTCAGCTAGTAAATGGATAAACAAAAGATTTCTGAGAAAAGCTATCTTCATTATAAGCTATATTTATGTATCAATATATATTTTAAGCATATAGAACAGACTAAAATCTTAGTTTTCTGCAGAGAGCTTGTGAAATGAGAAATTCCATACATAACAGTAATGTTCTAACAGAGTATTGTATTTATTAAGAAATTTTTAAATTAAATTATTCTTTTATTAATATAAGCCCAAAATATTTTTAATATTAAGAAAGAAAAGGAAAAGTGAAAAAGTTTCATACTAACAAAAACAAAAAAAAAAAAAAAAATCCAATGCTCTACTTTTATGCTATTTAAAGACTTAAATGTGGTCACTTCCTAGTAGTAGTACTTCCTTTTTTCTATATTAATTACAGATACAAGCTAGTTTATAAACTATATGTGCTAGAAATTATATATATAGCTATAGATTATTCATCTATCTTTAGATGATATGAATAAATTTTGTTTATCTCCTTTATAAACAACTTTAGAATAAAGATTCTCGTTCTTTTCTTTATTAAAAGACTAAAAATACCAAAAAATTTAACTAAATACTTTTATATTTTTAATACTTTATTGAATAGAAAGTCCTTTACAAGAACAATTAACTTATTTGTCTGTCAAGTACAAAAAAATATTGAGAGTTTGAAGATGATTATGAATAAATCTTACTTTTCTTACGGATTAATTTGCCCTTAATGCCACTTTTATGTGAAGACAATTTATAGGATTTTCCTAAAAAACATTTTAATTTTAATAAATATGTTGAAGAAAATCCCTCTCTGTCTCAACAATTCATGTGAATCTCTGTAAGAACACACACAACAAAATTAAGTATTTAGTATTTTGAATATGTACAGTACCATACATATACATTTCATTTATAATTTTCATGATTTTTCCATTTATATTTAGTATGTTGCCAAAAAAATTCTCCTCCTTTTCCATTAAAAGAGAGCTGAAAATGAGATTACTATACACTTTTCCTATTGTGTTAAACATTACATTAAACAACAAATTCCTCCTCCCTACAAAAAATAAAGGTAAAGCATATTTGTAGTGGAATGAGATATTTGGCAGTACTACTTATATGCTTATGTAAAAATGATTTACTTTATCCAAAAAATATGAAATAAGCTAATAATAGTTGAAATATAAAATAGATCACATGTCATATGTCTTCTTAAGCATAAAAACAACTTATTAAAACTAATTACAGTCGACCCCCCTATAACGTACGTTCCTATAACGACAATTCCTATAACGTAGCGAAAAAATTGTAGCAACTTTCGTATAACGTACCTCCTATAACGTCGTTTCGCGACAAGATTGATAGAGTCTGGACCAATAGTGGATGAGCAGCCGAACTACTTTCCTCCGACCCTGCGCCACGCTACGGAGCGGCTAAATTGAGTTTGCTATCGTCTGTTTAGTATTATATATAAATTATATATAAATTAGGTACTGTACATATAATTATATATTAATTATATATAAATTAGGTACTGTATATATAATTATATATTAACTTAATTTATTGTAACTTTATTATAATTATATATATGCTTTCTGCCGCCTGGCAACACGCTACGGAGATTTTAGGCTAGTAAGTTGAGTTTATTATCGTCTGTACAGTATGTAAATTAGGTACCGTAAGTCTAATACAGCACTAATTTTATACATTTCTTGTGAAAGAAACACTTCTTATTCAACGGCCATAAAAATTATTTATATTAATGATGTCTCCAAAGGTCAAGTTATTTTTATGCGAAAAATTCGTTATTAGAAATCGCGGCCGCCGTTTAATGTGCTGTTCCGCGATGAAAACCAGCTTTAAGCAACGGCGTAGTCGAACGGTACACACTCGGTAAGTAATCCTATAATTTTTTGTTTATAGCATAGTTTATACGGATTATTCCCAAAAAATTATACGTGTTTTGGAAATGTTGAGTGGAATTAGTCTAGAATCGGTTAATTTTATAGAAGAAAACCTTTCGAACAGCCTTAGTCCGTAAAGTTCCCACCTATCAGGCAGCGATTGGCTCATGTATTTAATCATTCCTACAACGTAATTTTCGGTTAGCGTGGAACGTATCTAAGCGTTATAGGGGGGTCTACTGTATAAAATGTTAGGAGTATAAAATGTAAACCTTTATCACAGAGTGATAAAAAAAATAGAACCATGCTCCTAATAATTGCTGTGCACTACTACTGTAATTTTAGCAAGACACCACAAATATTTCCAACTAAAGTAAACTTATATAACACAGATTAATATAATAAAAATTCAATATAATATAAATGAATGTTACACTATATTTGTTTTTAACGGCTGATGTACAATACTAACCATACATCACTTATGCAAATGATGTGTATGCAAGTCCTACTACAGTTTTCTACCATCTTACAGTATACTGTATGTAACAATACTATCATGATATTTTGCTGTATCAACTATTAATATTTTATTGGAAGTGATTGTTTCAGTTAAAATGTGTTTACTGGTAGACCATTGCATACAACAGATTTCTAAGATAATTTATTTAAGATTTTTATTGATTACATGATGTCCTAGCTAGATCCTGTTTTCCATATCATATTTTGTATGGTGTCCCATGTAAAAATGGCCCACTCACTGGAAATGATACAAATTAATTTAAACAAAAATACTTGTTAAAAACTTTAGCATTGTTTAAGAATACAGAAACTGCTGAAAGTGATCCTTGTGAATCAAGATGAATTTACTTTAAGGATGAACTATACATACATACATAAAAGAAAGACATTGGCTGTACACGAGGTGTTTAGCCGGCAGAAAAGAAAGTAAAAAAAAGGGGAGAGGAAGTAGGAGGGAAAGGAGACAGACAGAAGAAAAAGGTAGGATCCCTCTGAACAATGTACTGTACATGTACAGTACATATGGCTACAGTACCCTCTATGCTTGATGTTGGCATGCAGTTTTTAGGCTGCAAGCCGTAGTTCCCTGAAGGTCTAAAAGAAAACCTGAGTGTAGTGAACACCAATAATTGAATGCCGCGACAAATAGCTAAGTGTAGAAGTTAGTGCAAAATGGCTGTTAGTAGAAAGACTTATATCTACTTAATACTAATAAAACTGAACACGATTGCAAATCTTAATACTACTTAACAGCTAGACAGACAGAACAAAACGCAAATGAGCACAACGACAAACTAGACGAGATGAACGGACCAACAAACAAGCAAAACCACAATTTTTTTTTTAAATTAATTAATTTATTATTATTTATTTATTTTTTTCTTTTTTAAATGTTAACTTATTCTCTAACTAAACTAACCTACTAAAACAAACCTAACCAGACAACTGAAGTTAACAAACCCTAATCTAATTTAACTTAACCTAACCGGAAACCAAGCTAAGAATCCCTAATCTAACTTACAACCAGGACTAACCAAATTTAGATTGAAAAAGATGACAGAAAATAAGAATTAAAATACAAAGTTGAAAGGCAGCTATATATACACAGTTGAAACAAAGCAAGAGAAAGCTTTGCCATCCATGCCCCCTGGAGTGAGTGCTCTCAAGAGCCCCACCAAGGGATATGAATGCAAGTAGATGATGGAACATTGTACGTATGTGAATACGTTGGTGTGGGTTGCAAGGCCAGTTGTACCCTTCAAGAATAGCAGCTCTCATTAAACTATCTCTAATGTTACTGTACCTATTGCAGTGAAAAACTAAGTGAAGTGGTGTTTGATCCTCCTGAATACCACAATCACATTGTGGATTGTGGTATTGATGAATTGTATGTGACGAATTTTGACAGAATTTTCATTTTTCGTCTTTCAAAAAACTTTTCAATTTTATTACCAGAGAATGATTACATCTCTCTCTCTCTCTGGAGTTGTTTCTTTTTCCAGGGAACTCATCAAATGTGTTGCTGGGAACTACTATAAAAAAATTCCTGATTGGTGAAAAAAGGATAACATGATTTGGAGGTACAGAAAGGAGTGACTCAAGGACAAGGGGTTGTCCAGACAGAGTTCATGAGTATCAATCAAACGCCCTGAAAAACCCAAGAGGTAACTCTGTGTTGTGGACACCTTCGAACTCCCCGGATTATTTTATCCTTCCATTTCCCTTGGTTTGACTATCATCCCAGGAAAAGAAAAATTAACACTCCCCAACCGCTCCAACTGAACAACCGACCGACCAACAACAACTGACGAATGTCCAAACAAGTTAGCAATCCGGAATCCACACTATTAATTGCAGTAAAGATATATATACCAACTCATAGTTTCTTGTAAACTCTCTCGCTCAACCATTATTCAATAGCATAAAACTATGTATTCTCTTTTTTTTGTAGAATTAAATTGGTTATTTTAATTGTTAACCTTGTATCTGTGTGATTCACTTCCAATCCGTCTCTCAATCCTCCTCCATCCCGAATCCAATTGTCTGTGCACGTGACTGCTCGCGCGAATTCCAAATTTGTAGCCGTTAAGGTTTCTGTGTCTATCCTAGAAGACACAGTGATGTCAGCGCTGATGAGGCACTAAAAGAGGTGCTGACCCTCTGGTCACACAAGTATTGCTTAAAGTTGCCGTGTCCTGTAAGTAGCTGAGTGAGGGTATAACTACGGTAAGAGTGGCGAAGAATCACAGTAGTGTCAACCTTGGGGACGAAAGTGCAGGTTAGCCTATCAGTGGTGTCATGGTCCAGCTATATTGTCAGAGAATGAAGATTTGCTTCTTGACATGATTGTTGATGTACCAGGTAGGAATGTAACTGAAAATACTAATGACTGAAGACTTTGCAGCTTGTTTAGCAAGATGGTCAGCGTTTCATTGCCGAGAATCGCCACGATCCAAGACCCATTGGAAATCTATTCTAATGTTATCTAAGTGTCTAAGAATGTGGTGTATGAGATGGACAAATTTTAAGTGGCTATCAGACTTCACAATCCTGTGTAAAGCTACCCTACTGTCAGAATAAATGCAATAGTGTAAATAGTGTCTTTTGTCCTTCCTACTCCTAATCTGAATTAAGCTCATATAAATAGCTAAAGTTTCCGTCTGTGCTATTGAGCAGTGTGTACTTAGATGAAAGCTAGCATTGTGAAACTCGCAACCTACATTAGAGTAAACTAAACGTCGTTGTAAATCCTAAACATGAGATGATCACCTGGATCTTTGAAGTAAATGTCAGGGACAAGCTGATAGAAGAAGTGGTAATCATAAGTCAAGAGGGTATTTTTGTCACTGCTGAATTTTTTGATATTATTGATCAAGGTCAAACTGGAGGGAATCTTTCCTACTCTAATCATTTTGTCGACATCTGAGTCACTATAATCTCACCAGGGTAAGGTGACGAGATTTTCCTGCCATATAATGCATTTAATTTCTAAGTTGATAGGAGTCAATCCTGACAATACCAAAAGGGCACTAGTGAGTGCTGTCCTATAAGCCTTACATATGCAGAGTGCTGCAATCCTTTGAACAGAACAGTTTTTCATGGTTATGGACTTTGGTGGCCATGTGACCCCCAGACCTGTATGGCATAGAGGAGTGCTGGCTGAATTGCACCCCTGTAAATAAGCTAAGGATGAACTATAATTACTAATAAGTTTAACTAATCAATCTCTCTTTAATAGTGGGCAAAATTTAACAACTCTAATCTAATTAATGGGCTTCAGGTATGGACTATTGAAAGTGAAAAGTATTCCACTTTAGTAGTTTAGGAAGTGCACATACCATAAATATGAAATAAAATATATGTCTGTACATTACCAATTTACATACAACTTTTTGTATTGATGAAATGTACATTTCTACAGCATCCACATTTAAATTCATATTTTTCTAAAAACAGTTGGCTAAATTTAAAATACTTCTTGAATTTCAATTAACTTAGGTAAGAAAATAAATTATTCCTGATGTTACAATCCAGCTTAAAATTGATGGATTTTATTTCTTCTCCCATCTCATGTCTTCACTTGAATGTAAGATGAAAATTTTCAGGTTTTAGTATTTCTGAGAATAGGGTGAGCCTTAGATTTGATGTAATACATCATACTTAGTGATCTCCAGTGCCAGGCATCTTATTTTTCTGTCACTTATGGTTTGGAATCATTTTAATGTTTTTATTATATCAATATTTGTAATAGTAAATATTTTTAATATGTCAACTTATCTCATAAGTTAGTACATTTAAAACCTCTATCACAGGGGTGGCCAACAGTTTTTGCCCCCGGGCCGAATTGGAAAGAAAACTTTTTCCACGGGCCGAACCAGAGGCTGCCCTAGGAAGATTTTGAGGTGGTGCGAAATCTCATTGCGGTGTCACCCCATAGAGACTAAATTGTACATAGAGATTACAGATACATTTTTCACATTATCATGCTTTATCAACATTCTATGGTGTACTTATGAGATTTGTAATGGAGGGTTAAATCTAAATGTACAGTGAGTTGTTGACCTTTTTTTTTCTTTTGGCGTCAGAATTTTTCATTGACCTATTCAGATTTGAGTAGCTAATATTGAAAGATTGATTGCGGGCCACATAAATTCATTAGATGGGCTGGATACAGCCCGTGGGTTGTATGTTGGCCATGTCTGCTCTATCATATATGTGGTCTGTTGTTAAGAACATTAAATGGCACATATATGTATAAGCAATTAATAAGACTATTCTGTAAAACATTTTAAAGTTTATCTGACAAAAAGTAATGCCAGAAGTTATCTGGTACATTTATATGTGAACATATGGATAAGGCTTGTTATATTTTTAAATGTANGCGTTTAATGGTTTCCAGATGATGAGAACAATGTACAGTAAGGGCACAAAGTGTGAGATTCATAGAAAAGTTTTCCTAAGAATATTTCCAATCCTTTTCTCACACCAGAGAAAATGGGTTAGGGGGCGTTGGGTATAACTTTATGGAACAAAGGGGACGGTGGATCGAAAAAGTTTGAGAATCACTGCTTTAAATGATATAATTGCTTCAAAAATAAATATATTATAACTATACTAAATTAAAATTAATGAGTGATTCATTAAAACTTGCATGTTCATTCTTATATCTGAGAATCATACAAACTAAGATTATCATATTTACAATTTTATCAACATCTATTATTTCTATCAGATGAATGCTATAATTGCTTCAAAAATAAATCATTAATAACTATACTAAATTAAAATTAATGAGTGATTCATTAAAACTTGCATGTTCATTCTTATATCTGAGTATCATCATCAGATCATCGTTCCGTACTATTTACAGAACGATGATCTGATGAGTCAATAAGTATACATGATTTAGAATAAAAAGTGTAAATCATCATAAATAATACAAATCAGTAAAAGATTAATATCTAAAAAATGATTCAAATATATAACTGAGTAAAATATAATTATTATAAATTAGGTTTCCACCATTTGTGTTTATCTCCAGTGAAATTGCATCACCATGGTCCAAGTGCAGCTCTGAATGAGGCAGTTAGGATCTTATCATAGCTGTAAACCATACCCATAAAAGTCAAAGAAACTTATGGTCCACATATGATCCCTTTGTGAGACAGCCTCCCAAAATCAGTTGAGTGGATGCTTGTTAAACATGATTGTATCCTGAAAGTAGTTGATGAAATAGTTTTTCTCACATTTTATGAGCTTTTAGCAATCTCTAGTAAAGTGGAAAACAGTTGGTTTTTTAGCATCATTTTGAAAAATAGTTTCAATTTTTTTTCATTTATAAATTGTATCCATTTTTGAGGATCTTCAAAATTCCAGACATAGCATCCCCAAAATCTGCCTATTTCTCAAAAGGTTAAATGTAGACACTTGGTTCCTTTAACTTTTTTACTCTTGTGAGCATAGTCTACAGATCTAATAAGGTCTCAACTGCTTCATTTGTACTAGTGTCATCATTGTATTTATTCAAGAGTTGCCAATAAAATAAATTTTACACTAATTTTATTCTGTTTGTATAATGATTTCATTAATAATTTTAACAATGTATTAAGTAACTAAAAGCAAATTTTCCACTTGATTTTAAATAAAATAATTACAAGTGTCACATTCCAAACTGTAGTTTTATTCTGGTAATGTGATTGCCAGATCACATTACCAGATATGGCTGAACTAGCATTACTCATACTGTGAATCAACATTTAAAACATGTATCATTTTTTAAATTCAATTTACTGATCTATAACTCTATATTGAAGTTCATTTTGTTGCTATTAAATATCACATCCATATAATATTTAATTATTCTATATAACAGCAAAACAGATACACATGCAGCTCTGAATGAAGCAGACAAGATCTTATCTGAGCTGTAGACTTTGCCCACTAGAGTAAAAATAGCAAAGGAACTGAACAGCCTATCAGGAATTTTGAAAACACTCAAAAATAAAGTAAAATTTAGAAGTAAATAACATCTAGAATCATGCTAAAATGCAATTATTTTTCACTTTGCTGAGGCAGCTAAAAGCTCATAAAACACAAAACACCACTGCACTGACTACTTCCAGAGTGCAATTGAAGTTGAAATGCCTGCTCCATTAAGCCTATTGCATGTTTATAGACTGATTTCAAGGGCTATATGAGGCTGTCCATAAATGACGTCCATATTGAAAGGGAGGGATGGGATTACGGAAACTTAGACAAACTGGCACAGAGAGGGGGAGTAAAAATTTCAAGAAAAATGAAAACAATTTATGGGTAGCTCTTATCTTGTGAACAGTCACATGTAGACCATTAGTTCCTTTGACATTTTTTACTCCTTTGGGCAGGGTCTACAGCTTTAATAAGGTCCCAACTGTCTCATTCAGAGCTGAAATTTTACCCAAAATCTCTATTGTGATATGTACAGATATACTGTATATAAATAGTATAACATCATTCACTTGAATAAATATACATTACAATTTTATAGTTATTTAAATTTTGAATTCTTTTAATATTATATAATAAAATAAAGACACTGAGTTCAGCATTACATGCATATGTTTTTTATCACAAGCACTTTTGACGAACTTATAGTTGTCGTCCTCAGGCAAATACAGAGATTTACCAAAAAATTAAACAGAAATAATCCGATGTAGAATAGAATGCATAAAATATAACTATTATCGAAAGTGCTTGCGATAAAAAAACGTATGCATGTAACGCTGAACTCAGTGTCTTTATTTTATTATACAATATTTTGGCGTGATAGTCATCCTATTGATTATTTTAATATTAATTTTTAAACTATATTCTAAAAGCCATTACACATTTCAAGAAACAAACAACAAAGATACAAAACTGAAAATTAACAACAACAGAAGCTATTTCATTTTATTTTATGCATTCAATTTATTATGATAAAGAAATTTTATACTGAGCAGTAACAAAATAATTTAAACATCAGAAAAATCATATACTATGACTAATAAGATGTCATAGCTAATACTGCCATAAAAATAAATAATCAATAATAATGAGAAACAACTGACACAATTATTAATCCACTATATAACCTTCTAGGTGGATGCCCTTTCCATTTATGTAATCAAGCAGAAACCAGAAGTGAAAAAGGAGGACAAAAACATCACAAGTATGGAAATTGTAGTAAAACTCAACATGAACTTACGACACAGTTTTCTTTCCTCATTACCATATTTGTGAGAGTGAAAACAAATTAACTGAAAAAAAAAAACTGGAAAAATTTTTAAAAATTACTAATACAATAAAGCAGTTCAAATTATCACGTTTCATTTTCTAAATTTTAAATTTGAATTGTATTTCACACAAGAATTTTTGAATCTAACTATTCAAGTAGAATTTATTGTTTGACAGTTTATTTAATACTGTATAGTAGTTTGCACTCGGCCAATACTAAATGTGCCTATTTTATAAATGGTGTTACAAGAAGAGATACTTCTGTGGTAATTTTGATACACACACAAGTACTTATGCTATGCAAATTTTATCACTTATAACACATGATTTTTCCTGGAAAAGATCATTTCTGTAAACAAATACAAATCTTCTTTAGCTTCAGTGATGATTGGGAAAGTAAGAAAGGACTAAAAAAGCAATCTGTGGATTTAATAGTCAGTCACGCGTATTTTTCAGTCTTGGGATTTGAGGTTCAAGTTCCAAGCAAGTTTAACCAAACCCCAAAATGAGCTAAAAAAATCAGTAGAGAAAAGTTTTGATAGAGTACAGGTCAACATTCAAAACTCTAGTTCCTTCCGATTTCCAGTACGGATTTCGAAGAGCATTTTCAAATTTACCACATCGGCGCACCAGTTTTCTGGAGGTGCCTAACTAAAATTCTGTAAAACTCTTTTATTTAGTTAATGAACATTAAAATTTCATTTGCTTTTCATTTAATGATTAATTTTCTTTCTTTAAATGACTATACAGCATTCATTTTCTGTTAAATACATACAGCATACGTAACTATAAAAAAATCCAGCACTCCTCAGGTCTGGAGGTTGCTGGATTTTTCATCATCAGCATGTATACTAACCATAGGGTCACCTTATCTCCCCTAAAAAAAAAAACAGTTAGTATTGACCAGGGAAATCTCTCATCACGCAAACTACATAGGCATTGTTCTAATTTAAAGTAATTTAGCTAATTAATATTATTATAAAGCAGCTACAACTGTGTAAACTTCATTAATTAAATATTTTTCACAGCAAATACTGGAATGGACTTTATTGCAAATCACAAAATCAACTTATACATCAATTCCAATTCAAAATTATTACTGGATCCAAAAAAAGTACTCTTTATCCATAGATGGAACCATTTTGAATTCCTTTAGGCAATTATTCTTAGAACATTTGTTTGTATCCATATAAGTAGTTTCTATTAATCATCAATAACTTAAATTTAAAGTCAAACAAATCTATTAAAACATCCGATAACGTATCAGGGAAGTTTTCCCGCTTTCGGAGCGTATTTTTAGCTGAATTTATCGATTCAAGGCCACTCGACTCATAAGAGAAGTTTGTTTATCAACACACGCAAAGATTATTTAAATGCCTGCTTGACAGTTACGTCATTTTGCTAGGCCTAAATTAAGGTACGTCACCTTTTCGGAGTACGCATAAAATCGTCGTTGTCTTCCGAATCGGAGCATTTTTCGCAATCGTCCACTTTTCTTTTCCTATAAATTTGCCCATAATATGGCANATATTTTTAAAACGTCTTACATTTTACTTCGTTCAAAAGCTTATAAATTAGGTTAACAATACACTTGTCCGCAATAATCGCAAATATTTTGTTACGTGAAACAATATTTTGTCTATTGTTAACAATTTTTGTTACCGTAGAAGGATTTGATATTTATTGGGAAAATAAATTATAATTTCTCAAAACTTTACTTTAAAAATTCCATATGACATTTCGAAAAATATTAATGACATTGTTATAAATATTTTTATATATTTCGATTTTTTAACCAAATGTTCGAACCGTTTTAAATTCGAATTTGTTATTGCATATTGGTTCGATTATAGAACGATTGTAAACGTTCCAGAAAATTGATCAAATTGAAAACAGTTCGTTTGATTCTCGGCAATTCTCATCATTCTCGGCGGTAGGTGTTATATAACAATGACTGTGATTGTGTAAGAACGCCGATTGAGGGGAGATTTTTATTCCCTACCGTCGGGATGGTCTAAGGCAGTTCTTAGCGTTTGTGGGTGGCGGTTTTTAAAGGCAGCAAAGACAAGTGTTTACAAAGGTAAACCGTTTATTCCGGACGATAATGCTTACATAAAGTCTTTCGTTGACAAAGTCCTGTGTTATAGGAAAACTTCGACGTCGGTACCGGTCTTGCGTCGTCGGTAATTTCGGCGGCAATCTGGTCCAGCGTCGTAGGGGCCCCTTTTGACAGTGTTGAGAGAAAAAAGTTCAAAGTCTCTAAAGTCGGTGCACAAAAAGAAGAACAGAGGTACAAAAATAAGCGGAGATATACGAACACAACAGAAGTCTTGGTGGAAGTCTTAGTGGAAGTCCCGTTTTCTTTGAATTTTGCATTTTTATAGGGTTTTTGCGATCGGCTTCTTACTAATTGGATAGATCTTACATCACTGTTTTCCAATTGGTCATCCACCTGTCTCCAGGTGTAAATGGAGCTTCGTAAAGTTCGCGTGAAAGGTCGGCTGGAGATGGTTTATCCGACACCATCTTTTCGAATCTGATCGCGTTTAATTGTTGACTATGACACCTTTGCTCATCTAGTCATTTTTTTTATCTAGTTTCGTTTTGCTTTCTAAACTGCGTCTTAACTTTTAATATTTTAGATTTTCTTCTTTTATATCTAAAATTTTGTTTTTCCCGTTATTCTTTATGAGCGTCGACGTCAAAGTCCGGTGTCGCCATTTCGACACTTATAATTTGCTTTCCTGACGATTTAACATAACAAATTTTTACATATCTTTCCTTTTTTTAGGGGGAGGGGCTATTTCCAGGGCCTCACAGTTGTTTAAATACCAAATATAAATGGGGTTTGCTTGCAAAATCTGCGCGGGCGAAGTCGCGGGTAACAGCTAATCGTTAATAAACAGGGTAATAGCCTGATAGTCAATTGGTTAGGATGGTTGCTTACACCTCTGAAAGATTCGCAAAGCTCAAGAAATTCATCGAGGTGGGATCCATCCGAATAAGTCGGGCCATTCCTAAAAAAAGCCCTCTCAGCACCCAAAAGGCGAAAAGAATTTTATATGTATAGTGTTATTGTAGGTAAAGAGGTGTTCAAAACTTTGTAGAAAGGACTATTAGGCAAATCTTAACCAATTTTGGCTATAAAANAATTAATTAATCCGATCGTTTTAGATCAAAGTTAGGGATGAAACAACTTCTTCCCTAACTTTGTCACGTGATGTATATAGGGAAATCTTTTCGTCTTTTTATTTTTTTTTTTAAATTAATTCTTTTAACAGCAAAAATAAAATTTGTCGTCTTGTTTTTGTGTAAAAGTAAATATTATTTTCGTTTGTTCGAGATGTTTTAAATATTTTTAATTTTTGACACTAGAGTGCTTACTTAATTTGCATAAGTTGACTTTCCGGAAAAGATAATTAGTATTTACAATTAATTAATTTTTGTATAATATTTATTGTAACAGCAAAAATAAAATTAGTCGTCTTGTTTTTGTGTAAAAATAAATATTATTTTCGTGTTTAATTCTATAACAAATAAATGAGAGATGTTTTAAATAATTTTAATTTTTGACACTATAGTGCNTTCGTTTTTTTATTTTTTTTTAAATTAATTCTTTTAACAGCAAAAATAAAATTAGTCGTCTTGTTTTTGTGTAAAAATAAATATTATTTTCGTGTTTAATTCTATAACAAATAAATGAGAGATGTTTTAAATAATTTTAATTTTTGACACTATAGTGCTTACTTAATTTGCATAAGTTGACTTTCCGGAAAAAATAATTAGTACTGTATTTACAATTAACTAATTTTTGTATCATATTTATTGGCATTTTATAGTTAAGTTATTGTTCCAAATGTTGGAAATTATTTTAATAACAGAACTTCTGGTTATATATATACAGTAGATCCCCCTATAAGACGGTAGATACGTTCCGTTCTTTATGAATCAATTTTGTAGGAATCATATTTTACGGACTACGGCTGTTTGAANATCCGACCACAGATGATCAACTTCGAATGCGTTCGTTAATGGCGGTCGCTCTGCGCTCCGCTACTACGGGAGTGCGCTGCTGTTTGTAGGCATTTAGGAACGACGGTGAAAGAAAAAAATGGCGTCGCCCGTACTATAAATAGTGTCTTAATGGAGAGATCTATGATCTTGAAATATGCGTTTTTATGAACAAAAGAAGGGTCCCAATTGTAAAATTTAACCATAAAATAGATTATCTCTCCGATGAAGCATCGAAAAAAATTCGAAGACACTTACATAACCGCGTGCACTAATTCGCGCTTTTACAACTTCAAAATTTTCATTCATACAACCACATAATGGATCCCGAAACGAAACTATCAAAGCCACGGAGGACGCCATATTGTTTTCCACCTTGAACTACTATTACATGTGGCCGTTTTTGCCGTCCGACGAAGGGCACTCCGGTCGAAATATAGGAACGCATCACGCAAGAATTTTTAAACGAATGCCGCTGGCGCAGAGTTACGCGGAGGAATAAAAGAACGCACTCTTGCTGTATTTCCTGTGTTAAAGAAAGTCGAAGGCCCGACCAATCAACGACAGGACTATCGATTTAATAATATTTGTTAACTTTGTTTATTCGTCATATAAATTCAAATAACGTTACAACAATCGCTTCAAAATTTTACTTTACTTTTACTGTTAAAATATTCATTTTTTAAAACTTCTATTTTATTTAATAATTCAGCTTTAACTTTGATTTCGTTGTGCAATAAAGTGTAGATCATATTCTTTTCGGTCAATAACCCCTTAGTAGAAATAAATATTTTTAGATATTTAATTACATTTAGATATAAAAATAATGATAATTAAAATTACAAACATTTAATTGATTTGTTTTCATTGTAATTAAACGATAGGTTTCATTAAAATTTCTAAATATATCCAGGTTTTTCTCTCTTCCCGTTAGCAAAAGGTAAACTTCGTCTTGAATTATTTCATTTTCAAACATTTTAAAATTTTGCGCCATTTTTTTCATTTGTATCTGGTGTGTATATTCTAAAAGACGTTTATTTACTTCTTCCAATTCATGTTTACGTTCATTTATTTCCTATGGTAAAGAATTTCAAAATAATTAAAAGATTCTTTATTATGTGAAGAAAATTTGAAATTTCTTGTAGGAATATTCATTTATATTAAACTTGTGTTGTGAAAAAGTAAGCTCTAGTTATTGATTGTTGAGTAGTTAACCAGCTTATGGCCGATGCAGATAAAAAAAAGACGAATAATGCGGAGATTGAAGATAGGGCATTTCCCGTGCAGTCAAGCACGTCAATGTGTTCCATATGCAGAGCCATGAAAAGGCAGTTGCAGAGGGGGTAGAGCAGAGGAGACACGGGTAGAGTGAAACGAGATGTTGGGGTGATAAAATCCAAAACTTGTTACATGGACAAACTAATAAATTCATAGAAATTCACACAAAAGGAGAAGGAAGTAACAAGGTAGAGAAAGAAACTTCTGCTTTTTTTGGTAGACGAAGAACCGAGGAGTAGGAAGATTCCTTTTAGTGGAATGGGATTAAGCTTCCAAATGCATGTACTGTACTGTACCATAAGTCTAGTAAAGATTATTGTTCTAGTATATTGGTGTGGTCTTTGTCAGACAACGAACGTACAGGGGAATCCATGGTTACAGGTTTGATTTCTACAAACATTTAATAACAAAAAATACCCGAATTATCTTCCATTGATCTGTATTTTTAGGATTAATAATATTATCTTCTAATGAATCCAAACATGATCGTCCCTCTTCCATCGTGATATAATCATCTTTTAAGTGCCTTATGAGTTCTTTCTCGGATTCTTTATTTACATGTAAAACTTCGACTCCAGAAGAAGCCTGTTCCAGTTCTAATCTTAACCAAGTAACATCTTCCTTGGCTTTATATATTTCTCTTTTGGTATATTCTAAAACTTTACATTCTTCACTCTCTTGGTCTTTTAACTTTAGCAGTAAGTTTTCCAAGCGTGATAATTTAGTTATCAGTTTTTCCGTTGTTTCACTTTCCTGGAAAATTTTTAAATTTAAATAATTTAATGTGATTTAAAATATATTTAAAAACAAAAAGACTTACCTGGGTAAGACTCTTCTTCACTAAAGATATTTCTTTATCTTTATCTCTGACTTTTCTTTGAAGATCATTTATGTCATGTAACAATAATTCAAATTTCTTGTTTAATTCTTCTTTTTGTTTAGTTCTCATCTCTAATTCTTTCGTTTTTTTGCTCATTTCATTGCGTTGTTTGTCGTATAACAATCTTCTTCTATTTTTTTCGTTCGTGTAAATGGCCAGCTGATTCTTCAACGAGTTTCTTTTCTTTATCGCTGACTGTATCTTATCTTGTAAATGATGCATTGTCACCTGAAATATAATAATCAATAATTCCTTTAAAAATTTTAATTACAATTAAAATATAATGCTGCATTAATACAGGATGGTGGTAAAGTATCTTATTAACCAACTAACGGCGATTTCTGGAGCGCGGAAAGAGAGGATAGCATATTTCAGTATGTTGTTCATGTTAATTACGTAATAAATGTTAGAGTCATGCATAAATTGCATAAGTGATTCGTTAAAGCGAAGTATTATTTCCTATGGGTTTATGGCATGGCTTAATTGTAAGCAGCCATATATTTCAATAAACTTGAAAACATGGCAATCGAGAGGAGGAAAGCTGAAATTTTTCCCTAGATTCGAAGAAATGTTAGAGGCCCCGTAATGATTCCTACTCCTATAAAATTAACGTTATTTTTATTAATTAACAGAAAATAAAATATTTAAAACTGCTTTTTATTAATAAACATTCTATGTATTTCATTTATTTAAAAAACAAAAGGATAAAAAGATCCGCTAAAAAGCAAAAGAGACACGGTTAATCTTTCGATAGCCTTGATCGAAAATACACGATTGAGAGTGAAGAATGATTCCAAATTCGGGAAAATCCGGATTATTTTCGAGCAAATATTCCTCACTAAGAGAAGACATAAATGTTTCTTCTTAATGAGGAATCTTTTATCGGTGGAAAAGAATACGTTTCCTTAGTGAGAGAGGACCTTCAAGGGACGAGTGGATAAAACCACTAAACACTGGTAGTTGTCGTGGTTATTTCCAGTTTTCTTCACGTGTCTAACACCTGAATAGGAAACAGCATCCCATAGAAACTCCTTCCGGGAACTACCACCCTCGGCAGATCGTCCAATCCCGTTGTGAAAGATGTATATTCACATTTCGATCCAAAGGAATCTATGCTGGAATTCAATGAGGAGATACTTTTGAGTCTCCTCGTCGAATTTTATGAATCTCGAAATCCATGGAATACAAATATTAATTAATCTTAGTGAGGGATCTCTTTCCAAATTCGTCAGTTTTCGGAATCATCCGAAAAACAATTTCAGAAAAGATGGACTTTTGTGGAATTTCATTAGACGTACTTAGACGTACATGAATCAAATATCCACATTGAATGAGAATTTAAAAATAAAAAATAAGTAAAAAACAAATGTATTCTTACTCGATTGTCTTGAGAATTTGCCATAATTGCATCCCGGGATTGAGAAACTTTAATCTGTTGTTCTTGTAACTTCATAAAATGATGTCTTTTCAATTCTTTGACATTTTTACTATTTTTCAATTTATTTGATATACTTGCCGCTTCATTTTTGGCATTTTGTAACTTTAAAATAATAAAATTTAGTAAGTATAATTATATAACTAGTGCGTTTTAAGTAATTGTATTATAAATGTAGCAAATAAGTGTAATAAGTGTATTGATGAATGACGCTGGATGGACGAAGCCATTAAGGCTTAAGCCTACTGGCTTACGATTATGATTCTGGGTACCCGAGATCGAATCCAGCCTCTTCCTTGTAGGGTTGGCTAAATTCATGTAAGTATAGCGTAGTAAATATTATAAGTATAACATTGAAAGTATTATGACTACAGTGTCTTAAATAAGCATTTATAGTATTTGACTGCATATTTCTATGGGAGACCAGCAGAGGCGGATCTAAGTTTTTTTGGGGCCTAGGGCTTTATTGAAGTCCAATGGGTCCCCATTTTTTAATACAAATAATACTATAAATTATTATTATTATTATATTATTAACATTAACTATTTTTACTATACAATAAGTGCTAATTGTTAATAAAAAAAAGTATTAAAAATTTATGATAATAATTCAAGTTTTGTGAGGCCTTGACACCTGGGGCCCAGGGCTAAATCCCTATTAGTTCCTATGTAGATCGTCCCTGGGGACCAGGATAGCTCCATCCCAAAACATTTTTCAGGAAATCTCCAGGAATTTTTAAAGATGGTCTCTCCTGATATATCGGACCCCGTTCCTCACAATTCGGCCGCCCCATTGTAACCCGTCGTATCGTACCCATAACAGCATTGCTTAAAAAAGGTCCCGTTGAACGGAAAGAGTTCAAAATAGCATAGTATTTGACGACCGGATGGTCGTCAAATACTATGCTATTCTGGGTACCCAAGGAATTTCCATGGGTGGTTCGTCACGTAAATATCGGCCCGATATTTCCGTGACGAACGGTCGCTTTCGTAGTAGACCCGACCAAAATCACAATGGTAAAAGGCCCCTTTAGTGCCTACAGAGTGGAAAGTTAAAAATAAAATACAAGGTATACAGTAGTATTAATTAATTGTAACTATAATTATACCGCATTTAACAGTATCATATATTCTCTATTGAACGCGATTGTATTTATTTCTGATTTCTTCAATTGTTTTTGAAAAGTATCCTTTTGTAATCTTTCTCGTTTTAAACTGTTTTGAAGCGCTTCTTCTTTATTTTGACTAATTTTTAAATAGCTCGTTTCGTTTTCTTTTCCTACTTTGGCTTTTTTTATTTCCTATAAGAACAATATAAATTATTAAAATTAAAATTGCAATCGAAATTTACGTATTTGAACGAAATACTTGCTTTGTCTAAATTTATATTCTGTTTTCTCAAATCTTCTATGCTGTTTTGAAACTCAAAGCATACTTTTTTCAATGATGCAATTTCTTTGGATTTTTTCGACATAACAGATTGTTTCATTTCGTTCCATTTATCTTTCACTTCTTTTTTATGTTCCAAGTAAGATATATTCTTCTCAATTACGTACACTTCTTTATTTTGATTATTAATTTGTTCTTTTAGAATTTTCATTTCATCTTCTTGATCCTTTAACGTTTAAATATTTTATTTTATAAATTAAGTTCTAGTAAATTCTGATTACACACTAAAGATTATCCAAAGCAATCCCTAACGCAAGAGGGCATTAACATAAAACATTAGCAAATTTAGACCTAACTTAATGAGCACACTGGTGACCGAGTGATCATTGAATACTGATCGCATTCTATACTTGTAATATAATTTAAGAGAAATGTTCTATATTCTACCATTTCTTCTTCCAGATACACTTCTACTCAGTTAGAGAGAATAGTTGATAAGTTAATCGTTAATGGCGATGGCTCTGCGTTCCGCTACTACGGGAGTGCTCTGCTGTTTGCAGGCATTTAGGAACAACGGTAAAAGAAAAAAAATGGCGGCGCCCGTACTATAAATAGTGTCGTAATGGAGAGATCTATGATTTTTAAAATATGCGTTTTTACCAACAAAAGAAGGGACCAAATTTTAAAATTTAACCATAAAATAGATTATCTCGCCGACGGAGCATTAAAAAAAGTTAGAATGCCGGCTTTCATTCGAAAAAAATTCGAAGAAAATTCTTACATGGCCGCGTGCACTAATTCGCGCTTTTACAACTTCAAAATTTTCATTCATACAACCACATAATGGATCCCGAAACGAAACCATCGGAGCCACGGAGGACGCCGTGTTGTTTTCCACCTTAAACTACTATTACATGTGGCCGTTTTAGCCGTCCGACAAAGGGCACTCCGGTCGAAATAGAGGAATGCATCACGCAAGAATTTTTAAGCGAATGCCGCTGGCGCATAGTTACGCAGAGGAATAAAAGAACGCACTCTTTCTGTATTTCCTGTGTTAATTACAAGAGAGTGTTGTAAACAAAGTACACAAGAAGATTAGTTTTTGCTGGAAAAGAACAAGCATTTTCAATTATATCATACTTTAAGAAAATTTTTATATGCGAGGATTAGCGTACTTGTTCATGGACATAAATTATTTAAAATGATTATTTTTTTTTTAACTGAGATGTGGTCAAAATTATATGTTGACATATAACAGACGTCGTAAAAGCTGAAAACCTTTCAATTAATATTAAATATAGATTCTACTTAATTCATGACTAAAGACTTTTTAACAATCCAAAACAATTATTACTGATTTAACAATTGTTAATTGTTCACAAGTAAAACGTTATCGAAGATATGGCGACTAAAAGATTAAGAGAAATGTCAAAAAATGATGAAATTTTCGAAGAAAATATGATTAGCGATCGTCTTAAAAGTGAGATCGATCAGTTAAAGAATAATCAATTAAAACTTTATAATCAAGGATTAGAATTAACAAACAAGTTGAAAGAAACTGATAGACTTTTGGATGAATCCATGAATGACACGATCATTTTTCAAAGATTAAAAGAGTTGGAAT